>NC_041714.1:20575360-20875360 GCF_900700375.1 Denticeps clupeoides
AGAGAAGAGAAGAGTCTTCCTCACCGTCAGCGCGGGGAACTTCTGCACTCCTCGGGCGCGCAGGACGCAGGAGAGGAACAGCAGAACCCAGACGCGCATCATGAGCTGTTCCACCCCAAAATCCAGGCGTTTCGCTCCTTCTCCACGCGTGTCCAGAACGTCTGTCTTCTCTGTAAAGTGCTGAAGACACTGCGGCGCGAACAGGATCCCCGGAAATTCCGCTGGCGGGCTGCTGGTGGCGTTATGCCGCGGAGCGCAGCACCATCATGTGCGCGCCGCTGTCTTCACCCCTTTACTTAACGGGAGCCTCGACTCGCTCACCCCCACCTTCTCCGTCTATTCCTCCTCCTCCTCCTCCTCCTCCGGAGAGCCAGATCCCTTATCGGATGCAGGTAGAGCCAGGTAAGCAGGTAGGTCAGTTTGGAGGGAATCCGTTCAGAAGACAAAGTCCCACAGTCAGTCCCCCAAAAAGTGAATAACAGAAACAGAAACCATCCCCGTGCCAATAAATGTCAGGGTTAATGTTTCACGGCCTATTTTTACATTTAGTTCATGGTGCTCTAAACAAACGTATCATTTATAACTGTACGCGTGGAAATATCATAAAGCGTTAACCTAAAGCGTGCCCATGAATAAATATGAAGCGCGCATCTGCTGTGAATTAAGCGCTGCGGCCCTTTATTACGCGCGACAGATGTGAGTTTTTCGCTCGTTTCCACGTCAGACGCGGAACGTTGCGCGGATGCCGCCCCCTGCCGGCCGCGCTGGGCTAATGCAGCCAGTTCCGTTCCCTGAATGAATTAATATTTTAATGTTTCCAACGAAACGCATCACAGTTCGAATAACAAAAAAAAAAAATTATATAATTTAAGAATTTTGTGTTTAGTTTGGATTCAATGCCAAATGACGTTTTTATTCAACTTAATAAAATCATTTGTTACTTAAAAAAAATCTAGCTGAACTGACTTAATTAGTATGGTTATCAAGTAAATCTATTGAATATTTCTTTGTGTATCCAATTAAAAAATCACAAGAAAAATCATAATATGCTATAATAAAGAAAATACATTTAATGAGAAGGTGTGTCCAAACTCTTGGCCTGTACTATATATTTTTAAAATAATAATAATTCTATACCATGGATGGTAATACCAGTTTTGCATATGGACAGATTTCTCATAAAGCTATCTTATTTCCATTATTTCTTGTTGTTGCTTTTTTTCATTCTTTCATTTGGTCTCATAGCCCTTTCTCATTTGCACAGACTTGTGGGGTGATCAGGGTACATTTCACTGTACTTGTACTTGAACAACCATGCATGCGACAAATAAAGAATCTTGAATCTTGAACCGATTTTAAAACCATATTTAAATAAGAAACAGACACACACACACTACATTCAAATACTTAATTTAGACTGTCAAACACATCCTTTCACAAGAACAGAACTTTAATAGCCTTTTTTTTTGCTGTTTGTAATGGAAACTATGCTGTAAACTGGTAACATCACAAATAAAATACACACATAAAATACCCGAAGGCTTGAAACAAGGCCATCAAAGACATCCTTATAACTTTATACTCAGTCTACAAAGCAGGCCTTAAACCCCTGCCAGGCTCTTATCAATTCTGGCCTCACCGTGAGAGGAACGGTGGTAATGGGATTCTTGGCCGGTTTTAATTCCCCTGTAGCCTTCTTTCCGTTTTTTTTTTTTTTTACATCACCAGGTCAGTAGGACGAGGTGTGTCAGGATCCGGTCCGAAAGGGGGGTTACTCAGGTCCGGATCAGGTTCAGGATCCGGACCAGAGTTTCATTGTTGTCCTGTGTAATGTTCCCTAATCGTTTTCACCTGTGTTAATTGTATAAAGCTGCCCTGTTCGTTTCTGTCCGCTGTCAGGTCTTTGAAGTTATGTTCTATGTTCACCAGTGTCTTCGTCTCGGATGTCTCCCCTGTCCTGTGATTCACCAATTAAACCCCTGTTCCGTGAAGTCAGGCGAAAGCGTCCTTCATTCTTCGTTCCTCGTCACTCCTCGTCCTCCTCTACGTTCACCCGCCGCGTCATTCCCGCATGGACGTGACAAGGTGGAGCCTGAACATGCCCCCTACCTTCACACAGGGCCACTAGCAACTGGCATATAAAGAATGGGCTATTGCAAGGGTTGTTAAAAGAAAGAAATGTAAAGACTTGATTTATTCAATTTTATTTAGATCCTGTTCAAATTTACAAATGACACCTCCAGCATATCCGAAAACAAGCAAAACAGAAGAAACTTTTTTTAGACAGAGAGACCCTCCTCCATGCAGGCAGTGTCAGGGTAACTTTTTTAGGGTTCAGACAGACACTCAAGACAGTAGTCTGGTGAAGTACGGTCCAGAATGTCCGGTTCTTCTCAGATTCTAGAGCAGGGTGGCTTGAGCTGAATGTTGTAGTTACAATATGCGTGCAGTTGCAGGACCTTTGCAGAATGCTTGACTGCACAGACACTCACTCATTTCGTGGATGCACAGACCTACTCCCAGTAGATGCCCGCATTGAGTTTAAATCCTTCATGCTTGCTTATAGGGCAGTAAATGGAAGTGCACCCTCTTACATCAACACACTATTAGTTAGCCACACTCTCAGATCTGCAAACGAAATTAGACAAAAAAATCCCTCTTCATGGGGTCTCTGATCCCAATCTATTCTCCTTTGTTGTCCCTGGCTGGTGGAACGACTTGCCCGGCTCCATTCGACTAGCCGAGACCACCACCACCTTTAAGAAACATTTGAAAACACACAAAATTTCATCTAGCCCCCAACAATTCCCTAGCATGTTCTGTTCCTGACAAGTTAAGACTTATCAGGGCTCTTAGTTTTATAACTCACAATCTATGGAAACCGTATGAGAATTGCTGCTGTCTTCCGCTTGTAAGTCACTTTGGATACAGTAAATTAAAGTAAAAGTACAATACACTACCTTTGTCCTTTGCGGAAGTTTTATGTATGCTATGTAACATTTATTTCAGGATGATTGGGAGTCAATTTGGTGTTTGATTAAACAAGAGCAATTAAATCAGTTTTATTCATGTTACCAGCTTTAAAATGCAATTTGCACTTAAATATCCATAAACTGATCAGTGATCAGTGCTGGACTGTGTTCCTGCTGAACCGACACTGGTTTTCCCCAAATTTCACACTGATAGACAAAATCTTGTGCCAAGATTTTGGCCAGTGGAATAAAACTTGATCATGCAGCTGTCCTGAAATGCATTATCAGTTAAAAATGTTGAAGGAATATTTGACAAATGCAACTTATTACACTTATGTACCATCATGCTGTGCTGTAAGTACCCAGGCTCAAGAAAACCAAATGGCCAGCAAAGAGAAACCAGGGCTTACATTGGTCCTGAGGATATGTGGATACAAGATAATTACTTTTCTTATTACATATAACAGGACAATGAAATTATGAATGGCTTCTATCATGTGAATAATTTCAGCATGATAAAAGTCTGTCATCAAGTTCGTTGAGAACGATGCAAGAACGACGCAAGAACGATGAAACAGCGTACAGAGGAGGTGCAACAACTGACGGACTGGTGTAAGGTCAACAACGTGGTTCTGAATGTGGACAAAACGAAAGAGATTATCGTTGACTTCAGAAGAGAACAGAGGGACCACTCTCCCCTGAACATCGACGGATCTTGTGTGGAGATTGTCAAGTACACAAAGTTCCTCTGTGTTCATCTAGAGGAGAACCTCTTCTGGACACTCAACTCCAGCTCAACAGCCAAGAAAGCCCAGCAGTGTCTCTACTTCCTGCGGAGGTTGAGGGAAGCCCATCCTCACCACCTTCTATAGAGGGACCGTTGAGAGCATTCTGACCAGCTGCATCACTGTCATCACTGTACAGGGTGGTAGGAGCCTAGTGGGTAACACACTCGCCTATGAACCTCACTTACTACCACTGTGTCCCTGAGCAAGACACTTAACCCTGAGGGTCTCCAGGGGGGGGACTGTCCCTGTAACTACTGATTGTACGTCGCTCTGGATAAAAAGTAAGTAAAGTGAAGTGATTGTCACATGTGATACACAGCAGAACAGCACACGGTGCACACAGTGAAATTTGTCCTCTGCATTTAACCCATCACCCTGAGTGAGCAGTGGGCAGCCATGGCAGGCGCCCGGGGAGCAGTGTGTGGGGACGGTGCTTTGCTCAGTGGCACCTCAGTGGTACCTTGACGGATCGGGATTCGAACCGGCAACCTTCTGATTACGAGGCCGCTTCCTTAACCGCTAGGCCACCACTGCCCCGGGCGTCTGATAAATGCTGTAAATGTAAATGTAAGACCCTACAGCGGATCAGGTCTTGGAGAGACAGAGAGACTCAATGGAGTCTCTCTTCCCTCCATAATGGACACTTACCACACACACTGCATGCGGAAAGCCACCAGCATCATGGTGGACTCCTCACACCCCTCACATGCACTCTTCACCCTCCTACCACCCGGAAAAAGGTACCAAAGCATTCGGACCCTCACTGTCAGACTGTGCAACAACTTCACACACGCACTATCTCATATGTTCACAATATATCTCTATTACGTTTCTATTATAGCAGTGCTTGCACACTACGACAACGACATTTGCACATTTGTTACTCTGCACCTTCATAACTCATTTCACCGTTTTTTTTTTAGAGCAATCGGTCTAAAAACTTCTTTGTTGCACTTTATGTCGACGTTTGTCGACGTCGCACATGTGCACCTTTCTTATAATTTTACATGCAGCGCCTGGTTCTTGTCTCACTACATACTGTCTCACATGCATGTAGCTGAAATGACAATAAAAGCTCAACTTGAGCTTTAGAAAAACCCCGTTCAGCAGATCGGTGTTTTTTTTTTGTCCCGGGTTCGCGTACATCATGTACCGCACAGTCCGCGCCATTTAAATGCCCCGCTGCAGTGCGCGGAGGGATCCGCACGGGGGCGCCGCGCCAGCACAGCGGCGCTGCACGGCGGAAGATGGCGGACGCGGAGGACGTTCGCGCCGGGGCCCGAGCGGCGGCGGACGGCCCGGCGCCCAAGAGGCCCAAGACGGACTCCGACGCGGACCCCGACAAGCGGCGCAGGCTGCGCGGCGGCGGCGGCGGCGACACGGGAGGGAGCCGGGCGGAGGAGTCCGACGCGGAGGCTGAGCCGGCGATGGCGGTGGGGGAGGCCACAGCGACGCTAGGCGGAGACAATGGGCTGCCGCTGTCGGCGCCCGGCGAAAATACCCTCCGCGCCGCCGGGAACGGCCTGGATCTCGCAGGTATCAGATACCGGAACTTATTGGGTTTTTTGGGGGGGGGGCGTTAGCCGGTTAGCGCTCTTCCCCGGACCGGCGGACCGCAGAGCCGGGCTCCAGCGCTCCGCCGGTCCGCTCTCCGGGCCAGCGGCTAGCCCAGCCCGCCGGAGCGGCTCCTACCCGGCATGACGGGGTTCTGCGTCAATTGCGCGCAAGTTCCGCCGGTGAAGGGAAAAGTTCGGAAAGTTAGACGTCTGATATAAAAACATTTAAAAAGTCCAAAATAAAAGTAACATTTCTTTTGTCGTTTTTAAACCTTCTTTAATCTCACGGAGCGCAGTTCGGAAAGTTAGACATGTGATATTAAAAAAAAAAAAGTCCAACAAGCCACGTTTTGTTTTCGTGTCATTCTTGATGTTGTGCGGACCGTAAGGAGACCAGCTTGTGTTCTCAGGTACGCGGTGACGTCACGCGAGGACGCCGCCCTGCCCCGCCCACTTAGCGTCCCGTGCATTCCTACGGGAAAGTGACCCTGTTTGAGCCCCTAAGCCCTCGGCCACGCCCACTCCGGTCACCTCTGAAAGTAATGGCACACCTCACACAATAGAGTCGTCATTTTTGTCATATAGCTTGCGGGTGTGCGGGCTTCGGTACGACCTGCATTAATGGCTGAAAAATGGGACTATAATAAAAAATATATATATATTACAATTGACATTTTTATTTATTTATTTTCAGCATTGTGCATGATCCGTAAGTTGGGCCGAGGCAAGACACGTGTCAAAGCGTCTTCTTCGGCGTCTTCTAAGAGTCAACAAATTCATTATGTAACGTGCGGCTTCAAAAAAAAAGAAAAGAAAAAAAAACGACACTTTTTTTTGACTAGATTAATAATTGTGTTCCACATTTTTGGGGGGGAATTGCATGTGACTCGTAGATCCAAGCCATATCTTGAACCATGCGGGTAAAAAAGCCCCACGACCTGACAAGTCGTTTTGGTCTCATAAACTTTTTTATTTATTTTTATTCCCCGCACTTTTCCAAATGTGGTCTCGGTTTGTGGGTGACCCCCCATATTGCGCACAGAGGCCAGGCCTGCGGCCTTCCGTTTTTTCCCGACACCCGTTGGTGGCACAGACACGTCCGATACGCTCCAACGGCTGACCCGCTGGGGGCCAGAAACCTGTTGCGGCGCAAGAAGGGATATACTGACATGCTGATGGCGCGTAGAGGCCAATCCACAGTGCGCGGGGCTGTAATGAGATGCTTCTGGTTTAATTGATTTGCAGACTGCATCGATGCTGAAAACGATGTCCACCCCAATGGCTTCGCGTCACCAGACTTGGCAAATGACGACGACGGCGACGACCGGTCCTCGCACGCAAGCTCCAGTGACTGGACACCTCAGCCTCGGATTGGTACGAGTTTTTTTTTTTTTTTGTAGAAATGAAATTGCTGGAAATGTAGCGGGTTTGGCTGGTTTGATCAAGTTTTGTTTGATCGGAACAGGTTCGTACAGTTTTATCCAGCAGCACATCATGATGGAGACCGACCCGCGGACGATCTTGCGAGAATTGCTGCCAGAAGCTGTACTCCCACCGGACCTGGATGATATGACGCTTTGGCAAATCATCATCAACATCTCGGAGCCGCCGAAACGGAAGAAGCGCAAAGACGTCAATACGCTCGACGACGTCGTCAGGCTGCTTCACGAAAGCAAGAAGATTCTCGTGCTGACCGGTGCCGGGGTGCGTGGGGGCCCGTTTTTAATGCCGCGTTGCAGCGTTAACGTTGCCATTCTCATCGTTTCCTTTCTCTTGGTTCTCCTCTCAGGTGTCCGTTTCTTGCGGCATCCCCGACTTCCGCTCCAGAGACGGCATCTACGCCAGACTTGCAATAGATTTTCCGGATCTTCCAGACCCCCAAGCGATGTTTGACATCGAGTACTTCAGACGGGACCCGCGGCCCTTCTTCAAATTCGCCAAGGTTTGTTGCGACCCCCCCGCCCCCGAGGCGCCGCTCTGCCGCCGGCGTGACGGCCTGCCGTCCATCCTTTGCAGGAAATCTACCCGGGACAGTTCCAGCCCTCGCCCTGCCACAAGTTCATCGCCATGCTGGACAAACAGGGCAAGCTGCTGCGGAACTACACGCAGAACATCGACACCCTGGAGCAGGTCGCCGGCGTTCAGAGGATAATTCAGTGTCACGGTGCGTTGTTTTTCATTTTTGCTTTCGTTTAGGCCTGAAACATTGATGCGAATGATTCAATGACCAAAAATATTCGAGGAAAATTCCCTGCCTCCAGGCTTCATTTAAAATGTCACCAAAGTCCATCTATTATCGTATCGCTCCCGCTGAGCTGCGCCACTCCGGTATCATTGTTCTACACGGACTGTTTTAACTGACGCGCATTTGAAAGAAATAAATCGGAGGCGCGATTTATTGGCAGAAAATGATTTACGGAGGCGCGATTTATTGGCGCGTAAAAGGCATACAAATATTACTTTTGGGCCAGTTTATAGCGTTGTACATCACAGCGGCGCAGGCTTGCACATGCATTGCACACACATGCACTAAGACAAATTCTCTCTCTCTCTCTCTCTTTCTATCTGTCTATTTTGCACATAACATTGCACAAAGACAATCATTCTACCTATTAAATGGGCTCAGTTCTGGAGCCAGTAACCCTAAGGTTTTAAGCTTTGATCTAATAAAAGTATTGAGTTTGAGTAAAAAAAAGTTTTTTTGGTGAGGAATAATTGCTTGCTCATTTTAAGAAGACTTTCATGTTGCATAACACACTATCGTCAGAGTTGTTTAAAAACGCAAAAGTTGGAGTTGTCCGATTAATCGATTAATCGGTGGGGGGGAAAAATAGACAGAATACTCTATTCCAAAAATATTCGATAGTCGCAGCCCTACTTTCTCTGCTGCTCAGACGCGTCTGTATTTTGTTGCAGGGTCCTTTGCCACGGCGTCCTGTCTCATTTGCAAGCAGAAGGCCGGCTGCGATGCCATAAAGGAAGACGTGTTTAACCAGGTGAGGTCCTAACGCCTTGCGAACGCCTTTCCACGGTAATGTAGGAAGGAAGCGCTTTCAGCGTTTCATCGCCACGCGTGGATTCAAGTGAACTGTCCTGCGAGCCCCTGCAGACTGAACGTTGTTGAACTTTGACCTCTGTTCGTTGGGACTCATTAATATGCAGCCGAGCTTTAGCGCGACGCTGCGAGGACGGAGAAAAATGTCAGACGCTGTAGGTCTGCCAGGTGTGTTTTGACCGCGTATGAATCTTAACGCGGTAACCACAGACCTACTTTTCATTTGGACTGCAATGAGGAACATAATGCCATCGACCACGCCTACTTTTTTTTTTTTTTTTTTTAATCTATGTATAAATGTTTTGCGTTACAGGTGGTTCCCCGTTGTCCGAAATGTACCGATATCCCTCTGGCCATCATGAAGCCAGACATCGTTTTCTTTGGGGAGAACCTTCCAGAGCAGTTCCACCGGGCTATGAAGCAGGACAAAGACGACGTGGATCTCCTCATCGTCATTGGGTCCTCCCTAAAAGTGCGGCCGGTGGCACTTATACCAAGTATGTTTTCCCCCGCAGCGCGTTTCTGTAGAATTGAGCGCTTCTACCGCCGTCGTGCCAAATAAGGGGGGAGGGCAGCAATTCTTTTTCTTTTCTGCCGTGTGCCAGAGCAGGAAAAAAAAGTGAAGTGATTGTACACAGCACACGGTTCACACAGTGGAATTTGTCCTCTGCATTTAACCCATCACCCCGAGTGAGCGCCCGGGGAGCAGTGTGTGGGGACGGTGCACCTCAGTGGCACCTTGGCGGATCAGGATTCGAACCGGCAACCTTCTGATTACGGGGGCCGCTTCCTTAACCACTGAAGTGGGATAAAATATATGTAGAAATGTGGCACTTTGGAAAGTTATCCAATTTAGTAGTTACAGGTACAGTCCCCCCCCCCTCCCTCAGTCGCTTTGGATAAAAGCGTCTGCCAGGTAAAGTTAAGTAAAGTGTCTTGCTCAGGGACTCGGTTGGGAGTAAGCTGGGTTTGAACCTGGGACCACCAGTGAAATAAGATTTTAATGCGTTTTTATGCCACATTTTATCATTTTTTTTGCATTTCTCTGCAATAGCAGGATTTATTTAAGGAATGAAATTCTTTACTCTGCGACGCAGGTTCCATCCCACACGAAGTGCCTCAGGTCCTGATCAACCGGGAGCAGCTGCCTCACCTCAACTTTGACGTGGAGCTCCTGGGCGACTGTGACGTCATCGTCAACGAGCTGTGCCACCGGCTGGGCGGCGACTTCCAGCAGCTGTGCTACAATTCCTCCAGGCTCAGCGAAATCACGGAGAAACCCGCTCGGCCGGCTCCCGCGCACGCGGGCGAGGAGCAGGCGGGGGAGGCCACGCGCGGCTCCGCGGACGAGAGGGGACCCCGGACGGCCGAGCCGGCGGCGGCGGCGAGAGAAGAGGCGCCGGCGCTGCAGGATGGGCTGCGCAGGCGATGCTGGCTGAACCGACGCTGCCGAAGCCCGATCAGCAAACGCCTCGATAGTAAGATTTACAGATTCACGCCACTAATCTGTCTCTTGCTGCTCTTTACAAATACGTTGTTTTAATATTGATCATCACCACGGCTTACTGTGGCGTTTACAGCATTTATTTTAATATTAATGTTAATATTTATATAAACTTCATTTACTCTACAGGCTCCCAATACTTGTTCCAAGCACCAAATCACTACATCTTCCATGGAGCCGAAGTGTACTCGAACTCCGAAGACGAGACGTCCAGCTCGTGTGACAGCGAGGACTCGTGTAGCAGTGCCGAGGGGCTGGAAGAGGAGGGTGGTAATGAATGGCTGCGTCCACCGGCGGAGGAGGACGAGGACGACAGCCCTAGAGACACACTGCCAGAAAACCAAGCCAGCGAGGGCCCCGCCGCGCCCAGCTCTCTGACAAACTGTACGGAAGCAGCCAATCACACAGACGCCACAGACCTTTAAAGGCGACGATAAGAGATGGCCGCGGTGTCGTCGAGCACTGTCTTTACCGTCAGGTTCATATTTTCGTACCCTCCTGCCATCCTCTCCATCCTCCTGTCCGTGTTAAAGGGGAACGTGTGACGCTTGCTGGTGTGACCTTCAGAGCATTTTCAGGTCCTCCGCAGCGGTCTGAAGAGCGGCGGTCCGCCGGCTTTTTAGAACGCAGTTCGCCACCGAGGTGGCGGCTGGAATCTGTCTCAGCCCCTGAAAAACTGCCGTTTCGGGGTGAGAGCGCTGGAGTTTATGCAAAAGAAGAGGGCATACGCAGTGGTAATTTATAAGAGACATTAGTACGTATTGATATATATATTATATATATCTGTTAGCGCACACCTAGTACACTTTTTTTTTTTTTTTTTTTTTTGGGCCCAGACAACAGTGCACTTAACAGCCGGTTTTACAGAACATATTTTTGCTTGCACAGATGCCTGGATTTGCTAAATTATGGTTTATGATCAACAGGGGGACAAAAAAAAAAAAAAAAAAACATGCCCTCCCTCCCCTCCGGCAACTAGAACTGTACAGATAATGTACTTGGGGATGTATTGTGACGTTTCATAGTTTTCTTGAAATGTTTTTTGCATCTGAGCTTTTTTTTTTTTTTTTTTTTTTTTTTTTTTTTTTAAGCGACACCAAATCAAGGTGTTGTAAAATGTTCGAGTTATGTGACCGTAGCTCAAGTTAAGATGTACGAACTCCTGGCACATCAGATCTCTCCATAATAACGCCCTCCCCCCCGTTGCATTCTCAAAAGTGTCTGTCTGGGCGGGGCACGTTGGTTTCATACTTGTCGGTAGATTTGGATATGGGATGAATAAAGGGAACGTGTGTGCAGACCAAAGATTTTCTTTCACCACCATTGAGTCGTTTTTAGAATTTTCCCAAGTGTGTCGTCGTTGGAAGTCTCACCACTTTAGTGCAGCGTTCTAAGGCAGGATGGTGGCTTTATTTTTTTCCTCTTCTTTCTGGTTCTTCAAATACGTGGCAGCTACTTTTTATAGTTACTTTTATCTATTCTGTAACTATTTTTGTGCTGTTCAGAAACAAGAAGATGGCAAAATAAAAAAAAATATTTCTTGATTTCAAATGGAAATGTACATGACCATAAGAAGCCTTATACCCACATTTAACAAGCGGTTTTGGGCAAAGACTACTTCAATCTTTCTGCAAAAGTTTTTCTGTGCACTCTCAAAAACCGCCGCGCTGAATCGGACTATATCGTCTGCTGCCCAGTAGAATTAGCGTATTTCCACCGAGCATGTTTTGTATTAACAGGAAAAATGTCTTTCCTACAGAGTTGAGTTAAAAAAAAAAATTAATCCATTCCCACCAAGGTTTCTTAAGCATGCGTCTGCAATATGAAAGCACAACATTGTAAATGCAAACCCATTCAGATTTTGTAAGAGCTTTATTAGTCTTTTAAAATTAGTTGAATATATATCATATATATAATTTTTTTTTTACGTTTACGCAGCAAATGACACAGTTGTACATGATAAAAGCAGAAAACCATGCAGGGAAACCCATTCAATTAGGCAAGATGACCCCCCCCCTTACTTACATACTGTCTTACTTTTTTACTCGTTCAAACCAGCAAGCCATATAATTTATTTTGACCTTGGAGGAAATGTGTGTTGCACTCCATTCTTTGCTTTGTACTTTTTATGTATCTGACCAGAAACTGTTTAAGATAAGGAGATTTTAATGGTTTTCCTGTTAATCATATTGCTATTCCTTCCGACGTTCATGTACTGTGAGTTTATAGGACAGGGTTGGTCTGGCCTGCAAACTTTGTTTTTGGTGGGCCCTTTATCTGCTAACTTTCTAGGTTTCTTTCATCAGAGCCGAATGTCCTCATTAAAGCTTTGTGCTGTCTTTGCCTACTGCCTGAAATAGGGACAATGTTAATTATTATAAGTTCCTTTTTTTTTGTAAAAAATAAATAAAACGATATTGATGTACTTTCATGGCTTTTTTTTATTATTTAAGCTCTCATCAGACTTCTACAAGCGGTTGTTTACAACAACATTTATTTCTTATATACATTTACATTCAGGGCAGTGGTGGACTAGTGGTTAAGGAAGCGGCCCCGTAATCAGAAGTTTGCTGGTTCGAATCCCGATCTGCCACGGTATCACTGAGGTGCCACTGAGCAAAGCACCGTCCCCACACACTGCTCCCAGGGCGCCTGTCATGGCTGCCCACTGCTCACTCAGGGTGATGGGTTAAATGCAGAGGACAAATTTCACTGTGTGCACTGTGTGCTGTGCTGCTGTTTATCACGTGTGACAATCACTTCACTTTCAAATTTACAGCATTTATCAGACGCCCTTATACAGAGCGACTTGCAATCAGTAGTTACAGGGACAGTCCCCCCCCCTGGAGACACACAGGGTTAAGCATTTTGTCAGGGACACAATGGTAGTAAGTGGGATTTGAACCTGGGTCTTCTGGTTCATAGGTGTGTGTTACCCACTAGGCTACTACCAGCCATATAGCCCATAATCACATACAGTATGTCTCAATAAGCTAAACAAAGTATACTTCCACTTCACATGAAACTTGGAAGAACATCTGGCAAATATATATGTTTAATTGCCTAAATTAATGTCTAATATTGCATGCTTTATGAACAGATAAACTAAACAGGTACCTGTAGACCTCCATCTATTGTGTATATTTCAGAGCTTTTGCGCCCTCTGACCTTTCAAGTTAAACGGTGAACTGGCTGCAGTGGCTGCACCCAACACGCCTACAGGTGTCCAGTGGATACTGTAGCTCCCGTGGCGTGTGATGAGCTATGCCGAGGAGGTGAGGTGAGATTCGACTTAGCGGGTAAGGAAATGGGCCTGTTGTTGGAAGGTTTACATTTAGCATTTAAGGCATTTGGCAGACGCCCTTATCCAGAGTGACTTAAAACATGCTTCCATGTTATTATCGATGAAGTGATCAATTCTGGATCACTAGGACCCCCAACTATGAATACAATCTTTTTATTCACTCTGTTGTAGATTCTATACAGAAGTCAGACAATAAGAAGGTTACAAGTTCATCTAAATATTCTCTAAAGAGGAAGGTCTTGAGCTGCCGTGTGAAGGTGCTCAGTGACTGAGCTGGAAGTTCATTCCACCACCGAGGGGCCAAGACGGAGAAGAGTCTAGATGAGCGTCTTCCTTTTACCTTCAGAGATGGAGGGACCAGGCGAGCAGTACTGGAGGCTCGGAGTAGACGAGGTGCAGTGCGAGGTGTAATAAGGGCTGTGAGGTAGGATGGTGCTACTCCATGTTTGGCTTTGTAGTCCAGCATCAGTGTTTTGAACCTGATGCGTGCAGCTACTGGGAGCCAGTGGAGGGAACGTAGCAGAGGGGCGGTGTGGGAGAAGTTGGGAAGGTTGAAGATCAGTCGTGCTGCTGCATTTTGTATGAGTTGAAGAGGTCGGATGGTACATAGAGGTAGACCAGCTAGAAGGAAGTTACAGTAGTCCAGTCGTGAGATTACTAAGGACTGAACCAGTATCTGGGTGGCCTGTGTTGACAGATAAGGATTATGAATATTAGTTTATTTTTTGGTGGATTGAGTTTGAGGTGATTGGCTGCCCTCCAAGATGAGATGTCAGTTAGACCTGCAAAGATTTTGGAAGCAACATGTAGATCTGAGGGAAGAAAAGAGCAGATGAGTTGTGTGTCATCGGCATAGCAGTGGTAGGATAATGAATGTGAGGAAATTACCTCACCAAGTGATCTCATGTCTGGAAGGTTACTGGTTCGAATCTCGAACTACCAAGGGGCCACTAAGGATCCAATAGGGAGAGTACCGTCCCCACACTCTGTACCCCATTAAAAATGTAAATGTAACAGCTTCTTTATGTACCTTTGTACAAATGCACATTCTATTATTCCCCTTTGGGATCTATGAAGTACTGTACAGTCCTTCGCTGCTCACTAAGGGCGATGGGTTAAGAGCAGAGGACAACGTTTTGTGCGACAGTCACTTCACTTTCACTTCAGGGGCAGTGGTGGCCTAGCGCTTAAGGAAGCATCCCCGTAATCAGAAGGTTACCGGTTCGAATCCCGATCTGCCAAGGTGCCACTGAGGTGGCACTGAGCAAAGCACCGTCCCCACACACTGCTCCCCGGGCGCCTGTCATGGCTGCCCACTGCTCACTCAGGGTGATGGGTTAAATACAGAGGACAAATTTCACTGTGTGCACCGTGTGCTGTGCTGCTGTGTATCACATGTGACAATCACTACACTTTACTTTACACAACTGCAGTTCGATGAATGATTCCAAACTGTCAGACAGTTTGAGGTTGCTAATTTAAAAAAAGATGGAACTGTTAACTCTCATAAGCACCTATACGCTGATGATACGCTGGTCCTTCTCTAGATGAGATAATAAACAACAGGATAGCTTTTCGACAGTTCATTCTAGTCTGCTTTTGCCAGAGACTGGAATAAAGGGGCAAAAAAATGTAACACTTTTTTCCAAATATCTTCTCAAAGACGCTTAACAACAGCTGCAAATGTTTTAAATTCTCTGTAATTGTTCTGTTACTGTACTTTCTCTCGTCCTTGTCTTATTCTAGCATTTATTCAATGGCTCTAGATCAAATATGTATTTTTAATAAGAGTAAAACGATAATGGTGAGTGCATGCGGGGACTACAATTCCCAGCATGCAGCGGCCGGCTCAGAAAACGGAAATGTTTGCCGCAAACTGTCGCAAAGTCGGACGTCTCGGAGGAGCGAGGCGAGATGCGGAGCCGCTAACAGTTTCGCCCTCCAAACTCCGTGGACCAAAAGTCTGCCGGTACGCGGCTCGATGAATCCGCGTCGCCGCCCGCGTCGCGAGTGAAGCCCGCAGGATGGAGGAGATGGAAGAGGACCGCGTCGACGACCACAACCACAACTACCGCGACGGCGGCGGCGGCACTGCGTGCGCCTTCGCGCGGACGCGGCTGTCAAACGGAGCGCCGCTTCCCGTCTCCCCCGCGGGGTCGTGCGGCCCGGACCCGAGGAGCATGGACTCCGACTCCAGCAGCGTCAGCAGCGAGGCGAGCGACGCGGAGAGCCCCGGAGCCTCGGCCGCCGCCGCCGCCGGGAAACTCACGCTCAACTCGGCCGCGAAGTTCTGTAAGTGCGACTCGGGCGACGCCGAACGACAACAACAGCGACATTTATCGCTTATAGAGCCCAAAATCACATACAGTACGTCTCAATGGGCTTTGACACTTTTCTGCACACACAAAAAAAACTAGGAGAGAGAAAAAAAGAAAGGAATAAACGTTGGGATGGAGAGACGCAGAGAGGGACCCCCTTCCAGGGTAGAGAGAGCCAGCAAGTGGTGTCAGTGCAGGGTTGGTGATGGTTTGTCCAGTAAGAGAACAAGTCCTACAGTTGTAGAGGTGGAGATGTAGAAGTGTAGTATAGAGCATCTGTCCCTGTCTGGAGGTACTGGACCGTGCAGAGTAGGTTCTAGTCCAGTGTCGTGGTGTACATTATGTGTCCATTATGATGCTACTGGTCCATTTGAAGACCCCTGAAGGTGTAGTTACGGTGGTGGTGGCTGTGGTGACCCTCCTCGTTTAGCAGGTGTCAGGAACCAGGATTTCTCTGCTGGTCTCTACACTGGAGTCTGCCGGTGGTCCGTGTGCTTGATTCCGTGTCTCGGCGAGAACCAACAGAAGCAGCGGCAGACGGTGGCATCGTACGGCCGATACTGAAATGTGGTAAAAGCGGTATATTGGTGCTACAGGGGCCCGGTACTCTAACTAGGACAGCCTAACTAGGGTGAATTTAACACTGTCTGTGTGATAAAGGGGACTTAATAATTGACACCGTGTCTGGGACTTTAATAGAAGGCCGGAGAAAACAGGCGCGTTAAAACTGAAAGTCGGGTGCTTTGGGCCCTGACCCCCCCTCTCTGTGCGCAGTGATGAATTCCATGACCGCGGAGGATTACAAGAAGGTCTACTGGCCGAAGCTGGAGAAGGCCGTTCAGCACCTGCTGACCCAGGGCCCCACGGACCACGTTTCCATCTCGTACGAGCAGATATACAGGTAGGACGCGCGGGCGGCGCCCGGGGCGCCCCCGAGACGCCGCCCCCACTAACGCCGGGCCCGCTTGTTCCCCAGCCACGTGTACAAGTGCGTGTGCCAGCAGCACTCGGAGCTCCTGTACCACGACCTGATATGGAAGATCACCTGCCACCTCCAGCAGGTCTCTGCTCACTTGCTGGTAAGGGACGTTTGTGATTTAAAATGGACGCCACGGCCGTTACCGTGACAGCCGGCCGTCGCGGCCTTTACTTTTTCCCCAGGGCAGCCCACCGGAGGCCTTCATCGAGAACTTCAACCTGGCCTTCACGCAGTACACCGCGGCCCTGCAGTGCATCGTCCCGGTCTTCATCTACATGGTGAGACGCCAGCACCCCCCACACACACACACACACACACACACACACACACACACCCCGCCGCCGGCACGTTTAAAGTTCCTCTTCACCGCGGCCCCCAGAACAAGTTCTACATCGAAAGGAAGCTGAACCAGGACCTGAGAGAGATCCTCATGAAGCTGTTCTCGGACCACGTGGCAGAGAGACACGTGCGGACGTTACTACGTGAGTCGCCGCGGATCCGAGCTCGTCCGGGCGGCTCGCTGAGTTTTTTTTATTGCCATTTTTATTAGAATTATTATTATTATTTTTATTATTTTTTTTCAAGCTCTCCTGAAAACGGCTCATTGCTCGCCTTTTCAAGTTAAGCCTTCGACGATGGCGAGCGTGGTGAAGGGCCTGTACAGTTTACGGCCAGGTGAGGGGCACTTCCTTTATCACAACGTGGCGATGTGTGTGTGTGTGTTTACGTTACTCGACGTGACATCGTTCACTTCGCAAAGCCAGAAAACTGAGACGCGGAGTCATGGATTTATATGTTAATTAACTGTTTATTAAGCTGGTTTCAGTCTGGCGATATACAAAAATAATCATGGAAAGTGTATCGTGACCAATCGCCCAGCCCTTGAGTCGTATGGTAAAGGCTGTTTTGGTTACTTTATTATCCGTGACCCTTGACCTCTGGATGTGTCGCTGCAGATTGGGCGACCCTCGCCCCGGCCATTTTCTCCAGGTTCATCCCTCAAATCCACCCCCCTGCCGTGGAGTCCCGGCTCCCGGATTACGCGGCGCAAGACCAGAAGCTGCAGATGGAGCTGACCCGCAACGGCTTCCCCAGGTCCGTACGAGCCCAGCGCCGCGCCGCGCCGGCCGGGTGACGGGCTGCCGTGTGGTGTAACCGCGCTGTTCCTTCGCAGGGGCGATCAGTCGCGGAAGAGGGCGAGCGAAGAGTGCTGAGGAGAAGGGCCCGGCGGAGCCGCCGCATGCTAACCGACTAACGCTTCGCCTGCGCCGCAGCTTTGACCGCTCCCTTTGGTCTGAAGGCTGCGCGTCAAACGTACATTTACTCTTCATCACGCCGCCGCATAAACCCTGCGGGCGTGGGAACGTGCCTTTTCATCTTCGGTCTTCCCGAGCCCGGTCACAAGCCGCAGATTTGTTGCCCGCGTCACCGTAAGACGCGTCACCGGAGGGTCTTTTCTCTTCTCTAAGAAACTGTGCACTGATCAGCCACAACATTAATACCGAGCAGGGCTCCAACGTTCATTATTTTGTCTAAATGCAACTCATAGTGAACGTCGGGGCGGAGGAGAAAATGGGCCAGAGGACCAAAATTGCGGACGACTGGTCCAGAAGGTTCCCCAGTGGACTCCCTGAACCAAAACGCTTGGTTCTTCTCGTGATCGAAAGGATTTCAGAAGGCGCCGCGGGGACGGATGACCTGGCCTGACGAACAAGACAACGAGTTCTAGGTGTCGACTTGACTTCTAGGTTCTCCGGATCTGCGTCTGGCCCGTGCTGAAAAGATGGCGTCTTGATGGGCCCGAGCCGGGGTGGTTTGTGTTGTGGCTGACCACAACGCAGCTTCTGCTGTTAAAGAGACCTCAGAGTATCAAAATAATAATTTAACTTTCAATTTTAATGTGTCAGTTTATCACAGGTTTTAGTGGCCTCTGCTTATCAGACGATACTGATATGACGTTTTATGGCACTTCCCAATTAATTATAATATAAAAAAACGACATTTTCAAAATAATAATTGATCACATTGCTGTGAGCCAGCAGGGTGGGACTAGGCTTAGAATCTGAGATCTTTTTGGGGCGTTTCGTGATAATAAGTGGGTCAAGCTCGTTTTAACGTGCGGCGGGGGGGGATCGATTAGCAAAGGAACTGACTTTCTGATTGTCTTAATTTGTGATCAAACATCACAAGGTCTGAAATTGTTGACTTACCTCGATTTGAAGGCCCGACCTGCATTAAAAATGAAAAGGCTTCTGTGTTTTTTTTTATTTCTTTTTTTGGAAGAGTTTTAGGAGACACCAGTTGGGTGGACGCTTTTATCACCTTTAAGAAAATGTGGTTTAGTTTAAAATTGTTCATTGCAGAAGTGATGATGTGGACAGTGGGAATCCCACCGGCCCAAATTCTCAACACTATCTCCAAAGTTTTGTCCGTTGATATCTAATAAGTTCGTTTTTGTTTTTGGCTCGAGTTTCTTCACAGTTTTGGTCTCCCGGTTTGAAGTACTTGCCCTGGTTCTTACTCTGTTTTAAGTGTAATCCAGTGCCAAATCACAGAGCATTCTAAAGAAAAGAAAAATGGTCTTACCAATGGTTTCTCAAACAGTTTTTGTTGTTTCAAATAAACAAATGTCAAATTTCACGTCGTTTTGTTGCGTTAATTCAAGCTCTCGCGATATGATCGATACGAGTGAAGTGAAGACTGCACGACACATTCTATCAGTTCTGCCACTGTTTATTCATCACACTGAGGAGTATGGGGCAACACCCACCAAGAGTCCCAGTTCATGGAGGAAACTGGAGAACCCGCAGGAGACCAACATGGGGAGAGCGTACGAGCTCCACCCACACGAGATCCGAGGCGTGATCTGAACTCTTGGGTGTGTTCATCACTACGGCGCCACTGTGCACCCACATGCGTTATCATTCATAGAAAAGAAAAAGGCTGCTGCGCATAGATGCACATGCGAATCTGCATGTGCACACGTTTACTAGAAAACACAACGAAAGCAAGTGCAGAACTGGACCATGCTGTCAAACCATCAGAATTGATGATATTCTGATAAACATGGTGGTAGTAGCCTAGTGGGTAAGACACTCGCCTGTGAACCAGAAGAGCCGGGTTCGAATCCCACTTAATACCATTGTGTCCCTGAGCAAGACACTTAACCCTAAGTTGCTCCAGGGGGACTGTCCCTGTAACTACTGATTGTAAGTCGCTCTGGATAAGGGCGTCTGATAAATGCTGTAAATGTAAATGTAAACATTAACACTAGCGCACACCGTGTGACATTATTGTGACACCGAATCAAGTCAGCTTTATTTCAATGGCACTTAAACGGCAGTTCCACTGCACCAAAGTGCTGTACTTGTACAAAAAAAACCCTGCAAATATACATAAAAAGAACAAAGTAAAATACATGGACAGTAGAGGCTACCAAATAGGAATCAATGAATAAATAAAAACCAGCGAGAGCTCAAAAGAACAGCGGAGGTTGTCGGGGCAAGTTTAAGGTCAAGTGGTCGCTGGTTCCACAGGCGGGGCACAGCAGTCGCGACGGCTCCGTCACCCTTCTGGAGGAGGCCGTTGCTGCTCGACCTTAAGGATCTATGAGTGGGCTGAAAACGAACGAGACCTGTTATGTAGGGTGGGGCCTGTCCATCTAGTGCCTTAAAAACCATCAATAAAATGTTTAATCCTACAAAAAAAAAACGGGGCAGTTTGTATTTGACTGTTCCAAGTCGTACATTTATTACCAACACAGCCGCACGTAGGAGGCCGTCGGACAACGCCAGCGATCTGCTGTGTGTCAGAGGTGGGCGAGGGCCTTTCTAATTCTGACACACTCCCCTAGGTGTTTCACTCAGGAGTCCCTTTACCAAGTCCTCCCTGTCCAATGAGGTGGGACGCTTCCCCCGCGTCGTGGTCTCGGGCCACCCCAAAATAACCTGGGCCCGGCGTGCTGACAAATGCTGCTACTTTTACTGGTGACAGGTCGGCCCATCCGCTCGCCTCGATATCTCCCCCAGCAAAGCCCAAGGACGAGAGGAAGGGTGGGCAGCCGCCCCGGCGTCCTGCGTCGTCCCCGCTCTTTTCGATTAGAATAATACACACAGGTGCACGTCAAGGACAACCAAACCCTTGCGAAGGTAAAGCTCCTCCTCCCTGCAATTACCTGCCAACCTCATGGTGTCTGTTCTCCCGGCCTGGTGAGTTTTTGGCTGTGTCTCATTCCGCAGAGTCCACCGTCCCTTCACGTCGGGAGAACGTTAACTAGACCTCCGAGTCGGTGGCTCGGGGCGCAGCTCGGCAGGCGCGAGCCATTTCTGTTTCTGCTGATTCGCAGGAGGGAGTAAAACGTCCTCCTCCACGTCTCCGGACATTTTATTTAGCTCGTCCTCTGTGACCCCGTCTCTCCGTGGCGCCACAAGGATGAGCGCAACTCAACTTTTCCAGAATTTTTCTTGTAAAAGGAACCCATTCTATAATAAGCTATGACTGTGTGTGTTGGGGGGGGGGGTGGTGGCTCGGATCCTGCTTGTGCAGAATTAATGTAGGCAACAGCTGCTGCCGCAGGACCATTGGAAGGGCATCGCTGCCGCTCTTAATTGCACTGATTTGAGTGTCAGTAGCATCTGCGAGCCCTATCCCGTTTCAGGATTCAGTAACGGCCCGGGGCCAGGATCTGTACGTGTACGTGTGAAAAGGGATTAGGTTTAAATGTCTTGAAAGTGACAAGCATTGTTCAGAAAAAAAAACTATTTGCATTTCTTGCATTTATTTCGATTGTATTGACTACGGAAGCTTGTCTCTAGATGGCCTGTGATTTATGATGCCAAGCTTCATTCTAAATAGGTTTAGGTAATTTGGAACTTTTTCATATTGTGTGTAATTTAGTTTGCGAAGTGCTCGAAATGTGAACAATACAAATATTTAAATATATATATGAGACAAAATACAGTCCAGACAATAATGCATGAATTTACATATATATAAATATAAACAGCAAAAAACATATATATATTTTAAAAAATTATATATGAGCACAGCACAAAACCTGACAATTTGTTAGCCACTGTGTGTGTGTGTGTGTGTGTGTGTGTGTATATATATATATATATATATGTATATATATGTATGTGTGTGTGTGTGTGTGTGTGTGTGTGTGTGTGTGTATATATATATATATATATATATATAAAATTCATGCATTATTGTCTGGACTGTATTTTGTCTCATTGCTAAAAAGTAGTTTAAATCATGCTATTGATCATTTATATTGAACAGACCTGTAATAAATACAAACAGTCAATCATACCATATTACACAGTTTATATAGTCACACTAACCATTTTCAACTTCAACTATGTCCATCTGACAGTACAGATGTTTACAGTACATAATCTTTCTTTTTTAAAATTTCCAGAAACATGCAAGACAACAGTCTGGACCAGCCCACATCCCTGTCTCAGCTTCTGCGAGAGAGTTACCTCGCGGAGGCCATGGCTCACCACAGACGTGGCGAGATGAACAGGTCCGACTCCTCATCTTCTCGGCGCCTTGTATACGGGACTCTGAAGGGCAAAGCTGAGGATTCTGGGATGCAAGAGGACTCCCAGTTCCCTGATCTCTCCGCTTTCCTCAGCCGGGAGGAACTGGATAAAAGTGTCAACCTTGCCCGACAAGCTATTGGTCACGAGCATCATGAAGGTGATAGACCTGAGTCAATACCACAGCAGGTATCATCTTCAGTGGTGGCAGCTCCAGCGACTATAAATGTTGCTCCTGAAAAAACTGAGACCAATGCACCAATGCATCCGTTTGCATCTGACAGACAACCACTTCAGACTTCATTCTCCCTCCAAGATAACATTATCAGGAACAACAGAACCCCTCGAGAACAACCTCAGGACCTTAAACGGCCCATGAGGAACACACCGTATGGTCTTGAAACCCAATCCAAGAAAGAGTTTCTCAACAAGGCTGCTGACTTCATCGAGGAGCTTTCATCACTCTTCAAAGCCAACAGCTCCAAACGGATACGACCAAGGGCTTGCAAGGCACACAGGAGCAGGTATCAGACTAAAGGCCAGTCTGATGGCGTGGTCTTCCCTGTCAGTGCTCCCGATGATCGGGAAAGGCCCGTTCTTCCTCTCAGCGTCCCGGTGATCGGTGAAACCCCGCAAGTCCTGCTCAAGGAGTTCCACCCCGAGGAGAGTCCGGAGACCGAGGAGCAAACATTAAACCCGATGGAATCCATAGACGACGTCAACAAGATGGAGGCTGAAAGCAGTGGACAGCCGGAAGCCCAGAGCATGGATGAGCCTGTGTGTGACCCGCCTCACTTCATTCAGAAGCTTAAAAGTCGGGAGGTACCAGAGGGAAGCAAAGTCCAATTGGATTGCATCGTAAGAGGTTTCCCTCCTCCAGAAGTTCGGTAAGTGGTACATTCATCATCGTAGCACCTTAAATCGTGCCATAAATGCAACAAAACACCTTAAGTATCCTCCAATATTATTGCTACACTCATGGCCTGAGCATCTTTTTTTACGAATAAGTTAATATAATGCTTTGACACCAGGTACACAGTAAGTAGAAACATGGTGGACCTTAATGTTTAATGTCCCATTCTGTATTACTTGTGTAATGGTGTTTAATCACCTTTATGCCTACATCTAATAAAGTTGTATTAAAAAACATCGTAGGGGTTGGGTTAAAGTAAAAGACGGACGTCGTATTCTTAACAAGCTGGAAAGGACCCAGAGTGCACCGTTAGCTATTCACACTATGCCCCAGTTATGCAACGATACCTGCAGCAGAATGGTGAGTCTTTGTGGTGGGGAGTGTGACAGGTGATCTGCTCGGACAGCTGTCCCTTTAGGCATGTGTCATTTATTTAGCTGGCAGCAGGAGTGTTATGTCAGGAACATTAGATCATCCCGACCTAACTTTGCACGTCGACTTGTGAGCGCATGTGCTGTCCATCCAAAATATTGGCCCATAAACATAATGCAAACAAAAAAGCTGCTCCATCCGACCACACCCCGGTAAATAGGTTTAAAGGCAGGCGCCATACAGTGCGCTGGGACAGCAGGACTGGACAGCAGCGGTTTAAATGACAAAGACAGAAGTGAGACAGGGAGGACAGGAGGAGGTGGGCGGATTGTCCTTGTGAACAGTGCACGCCAGCAGACCGGCGGAAACATGGTGATACTGTAGTCTGATCGGAACTGTGCGGAGACGGTCTTGGGACGGCTTGGTAAGTCTTTGTGTGTGTGTGTGTGTGTGTGTGTGTGTGTGTATCATTGTTTTTGTTTTTGTTTTTTCGGCAGTGACCGAGACTCTGTGACAATGTTCAGTGCACATTTAGTGACCAAGTTGCAAATCAGCAGTATTATTCTGAGATCGTATTTTGCCGTGCCATCAACCGCAAAGGGAAGAAATAGAGGACTAGAGACCAGCTGTCAAACTAAATGACTTTGCTGTTGCTCAAAGAAGACATTAAAAGTGATGTGTCTAATAATGGACACATTTTACAAAATGCAAATGCAAATTTTACGTAACTATCACAGTGCATAGAACAACAGTTAAAGAACCCTGATGTGTGTGATTTATTTTGTTTGATAGTGTCAGCTTTTCTGACTTCTGAGGTTTTTTCCACAAGTGTGTATTTGTACAGGCCTATACCAATAATTCTTAATTGAATAATTCCTTTTTATTCGTTAAAAAGTTTCCAAAGTGAATAAATGCTGTAAAAAACTTTATTTCGCCTGATCAAATGTAACAAATTGCTCCAGGCCTTTAGCGTCCAAATTGAACAAAATTGTAAAAATGTTACAATCCCATTCTATGTGTGCATATATTGGGGCGCAGGTATAAGCTCTGCCAGCCTCACAAAGAGTTATCTGTGTGTGTGTGTGTGGGTGTGTTTGTGTGTGTGAGAGAGAGAGTATGTGTGTGTGGAGGAAAAATAGCCCTGAACAGGTGCAGCTTGGAGGAACCAGCAAGGGGACCAGGCTACTCCCTCGCAACTCATACTTTTAATTTAGATCCTTGCTGATTAGCATTGACATTCCTCCCTGCATAGAAGCAAGGCACCACATTTCGGTCACGTTTGTACCCTCTTCCTGCCGTGCTATAGTCTCAGGGTCAGTCAAGTCCTTTTTTTCCAGTGCTGGTGGACCTGTCACCTATTTTACATGGTGGTGAGATTTTGGTCACTCATTCAGGGGCCATTGTGGCAGCTTTATGTGCATTTCTTAACGTAACATGTTTTGAATGTATATGGGTCACACTTATTAGTGCAATCATTAAAGAATCATTTTTTTTGTGGTTTGCTTGCTAATGCTGATGTATTTCTGGTGCATCGTTTGTCGTTGTGTATGTGCTTGAAGATTCAAGTTATAACATTTTATTGTTTTATATATTTTGCAATACAACTCCATTTTTATTCTGCATATTAGACTAACATTAGCCAGTCCCAGAGCAGTGAGGATACAGTCCCAGAGCAGTGAGGATACATGACCAGAATTGAAATAAGAAAGATCGACTATGTTAAACCATACCAAATATAAACCTGTTACATTATCAAATATAGAATACAATATAAAGCTGTTCAAAACAACACAGGACTACACACTAGATAAAATTACACTAACCTCAAAAGAAGCAGAAGTGGCGTAATAGTGCAGTTTATGTTACATGCACTTATAGTCCAATAAAAATACATATTTATGAATGTGTTGTTTTGTACCCGTATTGTAGATGACATCAGTATCTCAGACATTTGCTTTGGCACGGTGGTGACCGTGTTGGCCACCATCTGACATTTGCCTGTGGTTGATTTTTGTGGTGCGTATTTGCCCAGCTCTGGTATCAAGGTTTTGCAATCCTGCTAGATGATATGATGCTGATGCATCTGGATTTGGTTAATGTGGGCACTGCTTA
Organism: Denticeps clupeoides; assembly: GCF_900700375.1. Lineage (NCBI taxonomy): Eukaryota > Metazoa > Chordata > Actinopteri > Clupeiformes > Denticipitidae > Denticeps > Denticeps clupeoides. The sequence continues at coordinate 20,600,783 of NC_041714.1, forward strand.
TTCCCAAAGATCGCATCTCTCACTCGGCAGTTTGTTTATTGCTGGTAGTGTCTTCCTTTGTTGCCCATGCTTCATCAGCCTAAAATAAGCCATCATGGTGGAATCCAGACTCCCCTGGAAACACACAGCGGCCAAATATACATTAACATTATCAAATGTCATGAGAATTGAATTGACACATAATCCCATGAGGGTCTGAGTCATTTTTCAGTATGAATAATGAAAATGAAAATCAGGGTTTCAGTAGCCTAGTGGGTAACATTATAAACCACAAGTCCCAGGTTCAAACCCAACTTGCTACCATCGTGTCCCTGAGCAAGATACTTAACCCTGAGTGTCTCCAGGGGGGGACTGTCCCTGTAACTACTGACTGTAGGTCGCTCTGGATAAGGATTACTGATAAATGCAGTAAATGAAAATGTATTTTATCTAATAATTGTTTGACTTGCCGCCCAGCAACATGAATATTCAATGGAGGGCTCGTATGAATTGACGCATTATTGATATTATTATTGATAGCTTCATATTTTCCACAGGTGGTTTTGTGAGGGCAAAGAACTGGAGAACAGTCCAGATATCCAGATAATCAACAACGGGGAGCTGCACTCACTCATCATTGCTGAAGCGTTTGAAGAAGACACAGGTCGATACTCCTGCTTCGCCTCCAACTTTTATGGGACAGATTCAACATCAGCAGAAATTTATATCGAGGGTATCTAATTTTATGCCATTCGAACATTTTGACAAGAATGGTGTCGTTTTCCTTTAAAGCCACTATAGCCACATTTCATGTCATTGTAAGAGTAAAAAAATGTTTGTGTTTATATCATGTAGGGGCTTCCTCCTCAGATTCGGATTTGGAACACTTTGAACATATAGCACAGTAAGTGTTATCAAGATGGCACCTGTCCAGAAAAAAGTGTGTTGATATGTTGGCCTGTAAAACCAATATTTTCTGATTGTTTTGTAAGGTTGAAGAAGAAAACTCCAGCCATAGTGTCCAGCAGTGCGGTTTCTTGTGCTGAAGATCCTCCTCCAGGATTGGAGGTGACCGGTCCCCAAGTGGAACTGCCAGCAGAGGTCCCCACTCTGTCACCAGCTGATGTGAAATCCCCGCCTCCAAGCACCCAAGTGCTCTCCCCGTCGCTGCCTGTCCAAGCTGCGTCTTTGCTTACATCTGCTGAGGTTGACGCGTCATCATTATCTTCGTCATCGTCGTCATCATCTCAATCAGCTGAAGCCTGCAGCGCGGTCCCTGCACAGGAAGTTCCTTCAGAAGCAGCTGGTGTTCCTCCAACGTCTGCTCAGACACCTGGACCACCCAACACCCAATACATCCCTCCTTCTCCGGTGTTGTCGGCGCCACCACCTTCCACCCAAAACGAGCCCAGCCAGGTCATTTCATCTTTGCTTCCTCCTTTAGTGGACTCTTCTGTGTCATCTGTTCCTGAGGTAGCGTCTCATTCTGCATCCAGCACAACCTGGGTTCAAATAACTTATATACATACATATGTTCTTTTTGTTTTTAGAACCAGAACGCTGGCAGCTATCCTCAAGGTTTAGATGGAAGGCCAATAATGGCTGCACCAGTTTTTACGAAGGTAATGAATATTCCGACTTTCATATTTCCTCTGTATCAGATCGGGCATTCTACATAGCCAGTTCAGATAGTAGCTTTCGGTTCCGAACTCACTGCCGTCCATCATGTGACGTCAGAGCCTGCAGGACCTTTATGCTCAGGAGGGCCAGCTGGTGGTGCTGGAATGCCGTGTGAAGGGAGTGCCCTCCCCCCGGGTGGAGTGGTACCGGGAAGGGACCGTCATAGAGGACTCGCCTGACTTCAGGATCTTACAGAAGAGTAAGTGCACATCCCATACCATTCCGTTTCATGCACTTAACATCATATGCACAGATAATCAGGACTGTGTTTCATTTTTCTGTTTTAGAACCCAGATCTATGGCTGAATCAGGTACGTACTGGAGATACTGCGCATACAATCCTTAATGGCGAAAAATGTGTCAATCCTAATGGCGAAAAATGAAATAAGAATTTTATTAGTCTTGCAAACAATTCTGGAAGCAGCGTGGGAATAGTGCATGTGCACATTATATGTGTTGAATTGTGCAAGGAAAGGATGGTTCTGATGTAACAGGGCCTGGTAAGGGCATGTCTAGATTAACTTGAGTGTGACCGATGACTCTCGGCACTCAGGACAAACTCTCAGACTCGAATACACCGAGAAACGCAGGGAGAATGACTGTTATCGGTGAAATTTCTGATACCGCCATATTTGTACTGCGGTGCCTCACGTCATAATAAGAAATGATCCGGTGCACTCGTGACATTTGAGGCTTCCTCCACTTTGATCCTGCTTCTGGTAATTTATTCTCTCGGACTGGGAGTTTGTGTTACAGTGGCTCCCTGTGAATGGGGGCCAGTGTTGCTTTGCTGAATCACGTCCTTATAAGGCTGCCGAACGAGACGGTGTCAAGCCCTGGAGGCTGCAAACCCTTTCAAGGTGCCTGATGTTCATGGAAGGCCTCAACTTCACCACAAACTATTAAAGTAGCTTAGAGCTTAAAAGGAAAACTGCAGCCTTGCGAGTGCATATTCATGTATGGAACCTTAATGGTCCAGATGGTTAACACGGCATAAAATATATAAGTTGATTGACAGCTCGGCTCCAAAATTGTGATTTAATTCTGCCAAACCTTTTTTATCACTCTAGAAGAGATATGCACTTTGGTTATTGCTGAAGTCTTCCCTGAAGATTCAGGAACATTCACTTGCACAGCCAGCAATAAATATGGCACAGTCTCCAGCATTGCTGGCCTCAAAGTTAAAGGTAAAGTATTATTTTATAATATAATTTTAAACAAGTATGATATCATCTTGATTTGTGAGTGGATTGTGTCCTTGGTAATAACTGCAAGTAGCTTTTCTCTTTTTTTTTCAGGAAACCAAAGTGTGAAGATAGAGAGTGGCTTCACCTCCACAAACTATATGGGTACTGAGAAGAGGATTTCAGAGCTCAAGGCATTCACAAACCCCCTATTGGATGGTCCTCAAATGAACTGCAGTAAGCCTTGCTCAAGTACACTGTCCATAGATCCTATGAAGAGCGGATTGGCTCATGTAGACGCCTTCAGTACCAGCATGCCAAACCTAGACCCATTAAGTCTTGGTGCAGCCCATCCAGACATGTTTAGGTCCAGCCTACCCAGCCTAGACCCTCGCAGCTTCAGCAAGTCCCAAGTTGACCCACCAACCATCAGCACGGCCAGCTACAGTCTTCCTACTTCTGGTTTACGTACTCATGAAATCAACCCAAGTAATTTCAGTGACCTCAGAGCTCCTCAGGGCTCTGAGGAAACTGTAACCTCCTGTCTCAAGACCCAGTTGGAGCGTACATCAGTCAGTCAGAGAAAAGCTAAACCCGACCCTTTCCCTGCACCAGCAACGGCAGGGGAGGCCACTGGTGACCAACCTGAGCCAAGGTGTGCTGTTCCTCTCCCGGATCCTCCGCCCTCTTGTCTGAAGCCCAGGATAGATGGGGTCCTGGTGAACCACAGCGAGACTCGCTCCACTTCACGCGTGGGCTTACGTGTGCACTTTAAACTCCCCGAGGAAGAAGAGGATGATGCGGATGCATCCAGTACCCATTCCCAAGACGACATGTATCCAATGTCGGCCAACAAGGAACCACCTCCAGTTTTGGCTAAGCCTAAGCTGTAAGTTCCCTTCATTTACTGTATTGTACAACAGAGTAGCAAAATGGGGCAGTGGTGGCCTAGTGGTTAAGGAAGCGGCCCCGTAATCAGAAGGTTGCCGGTTCAAATTCCGATCCGCCAAGGTGCCACTGAGGTGCCACTGAGCAAAGCACCGTCCCCACACACTGCTCCCTGGGCGCCTGTCATGGCTGCCCACTGCTCACTCAGGGTGATGGGTTAAATGCAGAGGACAAATTTCACTGTGTGCACCGTGTGCTGTGCTGCTGTGTATCACATGTGACAATCACTTCACTTCACTTTAAAAGAGACAATAACTGTTTTGTCACTGTTCAGATTGATTTTGTGCCTTAACTGCCATCCCACTATGCCTTTTAAGGCCACCTAGTCCTTAACGTGCATCTGTTAACCCTACCGAGCTGCTCTATGAACACTAACAGAGCGATGATGGATGAAGAAGAAAGAAATAGAAAAACATTTCACAACATTGCCAGTGTTTGTAATGTGAGAGTATTATGTGCTATTGTGATTTATTGTGATATTCTATTTCTTATAGAGAATTTAGAATGTTATATTTAGCCATATTTAATTATGTTTATGTTTATGTTTGGCATACACTTGCGCCAGAGCACTGACAAGTAACTTTACTTTAGAATTTAGAAGAGCTCTTCAAAAGTTTCTTTAAGAGCTAAATAAGTTGTTCACTAAATAAGTTGCTCTGATGGAGGTTGAAAGTTTATTCCACCATCTGTGAACCAAAAGTGATTGTGACCCACGTTTAACCATCACCCTTGGTGAGCAGTGGGCAGCCATGACAGGCGCCCGGGGAGCAGTGTGTGGGGACGGTGCTTTGCTCAGTGGCACCTTGGCGGATCGGGATTCGAACCGGCAACCTTCTGATTACAGGGCCGCTTTCTTACCTGCTAGACCACCACTGCTCCTCAAGGCCAACCACTGTTTTTGTTCCCGCAGCACCTTATGTCTGTTGACAATCCAATAACGTGGAATGATATGTTTCTGTCCCAGTGTCAAGACAAATTAATTATTGTCCACCCTAGGATTCCTCTGTTTTAATCAAAGTGGCTGATTTTGAAACATTAACTTTCCTTCCAACATGTACAAATGAACAAGCTCAAGGCATGGCCGTATTTTAAGGAGCTGAGTTTTAAGATGCCAGAGCTCAAGTCGATGTCTGTGCTATATTGGGAAAAAGTAAACATTCATCGTAGGAGGGTCGTGCCTGAGTTCCCAGAACTTTCTACCAAGGCACAACACAGCGAGCTGATTAGCAGCCGTATGTTCTGACTGCCATGTGGAGCTTTATTCAAAGGAGATACCAAAGGGAATATTTCACAAAGTAAGTGTAAACTTGGCAATCTTCTTGGTAATCTCCAAAACCAATATTTTACTTATGTTATTTTTTTTATGTTGTACACATGTATACATGAACAAATCATGATTCGTGGTATTTCAAAAGTGCCTTTTTGTGCATCTGCATGTCTAATAATATATATGTGAAAAGGATTTTCTAAACATTTCTATATGTATTTAACAATTCATTTTTATATTTAGAGGTTTTTAATCAGAAAAGGCCTATCTTATACAATCTATAAATACAATTTTAGAATAAATAAGTGCAATAATAAAAAAATGCATTAATAACTAAGTGGAATTATAAGGGATCATTTGTTTCATATATCTTGATGATGGCTCTGCAGCTCTTGTTGATTGCTGCTGTGTATGTGTATAAAAGCATTAAGGCACGTGCACTGGTCTGCAGGGGATATATATTTCTGAATAGGAAATACTGGTTGAGTGCTTCATTTATTGCCTTCTTCAGTACTTTTCACCCTTTCTATTGCATTCTGTTAAAACTGCAATACTGTATGTGCTATTTTATGGTTGAAGATGTTTGCACTCATACTATCTGCCATTTGCATTAGGTGGGTTTTAGATCAAATGGTTCTCTATGTGAGGGTCGGAGATTCGTGTGTGACTGCTGACAGCTGAAATGCTTTTGGTCTTCTGCAGAGATGCCGTCCAGCTTCAGCTGCTCCACAACCAGGTGCTTTTGGAGCAGCAGCAGGAGAGCAGCCCCCAGGAGAATCCAACCTGGTCTGACAAGGCTTTCCATGAACCGCTCAAAGCATCCAGCCAGACCCTCTATCATCATAAACCTCGCCCAGCACCTTTCGTGTACCCTGGCCCAACACCCCAGTTTAACACCATCCCCACACCTTTACTGAACACCACTCCTTCACCCATGGTGACTCCCAAAGGCAGCACATTGACTCCAGTGAACGCAATCACGACATCTCAGATGCCCCAGATATACATGGCAGCCCCCACTCACCTTAGCACTGTCACCGTGCCCAATTTAAACATGGCTTCCAGTCTCCACTTGAGTCCTGTCGCCATGCCACAGACCGTCACTCCAGTACCACAAACGCCTCTTCCACATAGCAGCATTGCATCTTCAATAGGTTCTCCTACTATGCCCAAATTCGGCAACACAACACAATTCAATGTTCCTCTAACACCGACAGCACCAATGGCCCACGGCACATCACTTCTGAACTTGTCACCCCTGAGCCCACTGCCTTCACCACTGCTGCCAAAGGCCCCCGCACCCCAGCTGAACATCTCACAACATCCACCTCTGAGCTCACCCCTCAGTCCCACCACACCACACAGCTTCAGCTACACCAGGCCCAAAGAGTTCATAGCGGCGCAGACTCTTTCTCCTGTCCGGAGTCCTTCCCCAACACAGTCTCCAGTCCCAATGCTGCAAGAGCTGGCTGCTGAGCTGAACTTGAAGCGCTCCCAGGACATCAGCTCTCCTCTCAGCCCCACTTCATCAGGCAGCAGTTTCCCTTCTGCTCCCAGAGTGTTTCCCACCAGGGTCCTGGAACCCCCCACCAGCCCTCCCGCCTACATATCTTCCCCGACCTTGGTGCCGCCTGCGTTCAGGAACTCTGCCTTTATACTGCGGCCTCAATCACCACCACAGGCCTCGTCCCCAACCTCCAGCAGCTCCACCCCAAGCCCCATCCAGAATCCAGTGGCCTTTCTCAGCTCTGTGCTGCCTTCGTTGCCAACCTCGCCTCCCACAAACGCCATGGGACTGCCCAAGAGTGCTCCGGCTTTGTAAGTACAGTTTCCTTGAGTTGAGATGACTGTATTAAGGCATGACTGGGACTGACGCCATGTATAAATTCCTAGGTCACACGGCACACTGCGGAAGACAGGCCGGGGCCAGCGACCGGTGGCTTCTGATGACATTCACGAGAGCAGGGAAGCTCTCCTACATGACATTGAGAAAAAGCTGTGTTTCAAAGACGACCTGATGCATCACCACAGGCCACAGGTACCGAGCACCGTGCACTTGTCTGGCATTTTGGGGGCTGGGGTACTTGCTCATCTAGTAAACTACAATAAAAGGTTAAGATATGTCGATTAAAGGGTTCTACATCGCTGCAGAGAATATTTTGTCTGCTCTGTATGTCCGGTACTTTAGTAAAAAAACTAATCCTTGCTGCTTTCAGTGTTTTCGAGGACTGGAAAATGTCTGAACCCATCATTATCATTTTCCATTTACACACGTCCACATGTCATTAATATGTGTTTGCGTTTTGAACTATCACTCATACAACTTTGTATGAGGCTGGATGTTGTACAGAAAAAAAAAGTCTGCATTCACATAACACTACCTAGGAAAATGTTCATATTTTTCATATCGTGAATATGTTAAAAGATATTTAATGCTTTCAGGTGAGCAGGGTAGTTTTGTATAGAGGCATATCAATTTTTAGATCGCCCCCTTCTGGGCTCCAAAAGTCATAAATCCACTCTACATTAAACACAAGGTTACCTGAATGAATAAGACAGGGACATGTTTTGTCCACAACTTAAAATTATGTGGCAAGATGTTTTTGGCCTTTACTCATGGCCACCTTATTTGAGATTTTTGTATTTTAGATTCTGTGTGACTCCAGCCAAAATGCAAAGAAGGCGTCTTGTTGTTTCATGTTTGTGTTCACCACCCTCATCCTTGTCCTCTCATAGAAGCTGGTTTATGAGGGCAAAGCAGCAAGCAGACCGCTTGGACCAAACATTCCAACCGCAACTGTCATTAACTATGATGAGGTACAAATGGAGTTGATTTGCACACCAGCACACCGGTATAAATACAGGCTGTCAGTAATTAACTAAATAATTTGTTCGTTCGTAAATGGTAAATATGTGCATCAGCTTCTGTTTGCACGAATAATAGCAACTGGTGTCTGCGGATGAGGACTAGATTGCTGCAGGCCTGTACCTTCATGCATCCTGTGCATCCACATGCAGAAGTTAAAGAGCATGTTCAGCATTTTACACATGAGAGGACATTAACATCCACCTGCACTTAAGCCCTAAAAGCCTCATCTGTAACTTCAGACGTGACTAGTGCTCGTTTGGCAGCAGTACCACAATAAAGAAGGCTGGATTTAGCAATCACAGATTTGGGACAACTTGATATCTTGGGAAGTATATGATATGGATGTATGAAGGTCTACGTGCTAAATGTATTGCTAAAACTACATTTATAACAGATTAATGAATTTAAAGTAATTTTTTTTAAAAGACGGCGGTGGAAGTGAATTATTTTTTTGTGCTCTCTCTGAATCTCGCTCATCCATTTGCAACCATGTTTTATGTGCACTACATGTTGTTCACTAACAGTGTGACACCCTCAGAAAATGCCTCAGGGCGGCTAAAGTGACAGCTAAAGTGATCTGAAGGTTATTTGACAGTGAGGGGAAGCGGAAATATCTTCACAGCATCAGTTTCATTTCCATGATGTACCTACACAAGCCTGCTTATCCAACCTAGATCCCCATACAGTGGAATCCCATATGGAGGAAAGTGAAAGTCATATAAACAGAGATCTCCCATATACTTTCACATTTGTTTATTATACAAATGAATGGCTAATACAGTTATTAAACTCAAATAGGCATGCAATTTTTTTCTAGGTTTGTTGTTTTCAATGCATCCTGTTCCCTGTTCTTGTGTATTGAATTTTTTGTATGTGAAAAGCACCAACATGTTAATTGCTTGTATTCTTAATCCATAATCCACATCTGTAATAGTTCTGCTTTTTATTTTTCAGCTCTGTAGGTCTATGATAAGTTATCCATATTTTTTAAATGTGGTAAATCCTGAGAAAATATCAAAAATGTCTTAATAGCATAAACCAGAATAACCAGAGGGCGCTATTCTTACCATGCTCGCTTAAAATCTTTGAATAATGGCATCACTGACACTGTTTTGTGACACACAAATGAAATGTGGGTGATGTGGATCTCCTAGGAGTACAAGGTGTCAAGTTTTGAACAGAGGCTGATGAGTGAGATTGAGTTTCGGTTGGAGAGGACACCAGTGGAGGAGTCCGATGACGAGGTGCAACATGAAGAGATCCCAACAGGAAAGTGCATCGCCCCGATCTTTGACAAAAAGCTCAAGAACTTCCGGGCCATGGAAGGAGTGCCTGTCACGTTTACCTGTAAAGTCGTTGGGATCCCCATACCCAAGGTCCCCTGTGCATAATGTGAATCTTTGCCGAATATGAATCTTTACGATCTTCATGTGTGTTGTACTAATATAAATATGAACTTCCAGGTCTACTGGTTTAAGGATGGAAAACAGGTTTTGAAAAGGAATGAGCGTTACAGGAAGATCCGAGAAGGAGATGGTACCTGTTCCCTCCACATAGAGACAATCACAAATGATGATGATGGTAATTACACTGTCATGGCTGCAAATCCACAGGTATGTGTACAAGTCATGGAGCTGACTTTAAGACTGCCTGGAATAAGTGAGCTGAGCTCACAAAACCCCATTCTGAATGTTCTCTAGGGAAGAATAAGCTGTTCTGGTCATTTGATTGTCCAGACGGGTCCGGTTAGAAACCGACTACCCATGATACACTCACAAAGGTGGGTTTTCCTTTTCTCAACATTACAGTTTATTTGATTTATATCCTTCTTCTTGGCATTCAAATCTGAGGCCTTTATCATATAGTCCATATCTGGTTTTCATACCTAGACTTTCATCAACAACTGCTGTTTAGCTGAGACTAGTTACACATACCATCACAAGCCCTATTAAGGTGCAAAGAACCTTACATTTTAAAACCAAAAAAACTACTGTTAGGAAAATAACCATAAGTAAGAATTGTAATTTTTTGTATTGGAGTTTTTCATTTAATCCAATGAGTCTTGTTGCTAGAACAGTTAGTGTCTTGAACTTAAGACGGGCAGTCGTGGAGGTGTAGCGTGGGAACCCAGCCAGTAGAGTGTTGTAGTATTCCCAGAAGATCCAAAAGAAGGTTCAGCACGACATGCCCACTAAACAATCCCCACACTGTCCACCACACCAACAAATCACTTTAAATGAATCTGACCATCAGAAGGGTAGTGTTGTAGTTCTCGAGACTGGTCTTATTTCTTTGTGGTCTCAACGCTACTTTACTTGGACTTTGACTTGTGAACATCTCTGATATCTGTTACATTCACATGTGGTGAGAAAGCACCATGAGAAGTAAGATAACTAACTGCAAGATCATTGACCAGCTCTGTGTTTCTTGTCATCAAAGTCTGAGGAAAACTCCTAAATCAGGCAGTTGTTCAGGGGCAGATATTTTGTTTTTATATCTACACCTAAAGGTATACCATTATATACGTTTTTTCTCTACACTCTTGGTCTTGGTCTTGACCAGCCTTGGTCTTTGTCTTGCCTTAGTCTGCCTCGGTCTTGGTCTTGCTTTAGGTGGTCTTGACTTCAACACTACAGAAGGATCAGTAGATGTGTCACTTTTTGTGGATCCTCACACATTCCACCATGCCAGGTGGCCAGCATATTGTGTCCACTTAACAGTTTACTGTGTAAAAGGTGACAAAGCAAATTCAAATGATGATATAAATGTTATAAGTGATCTAAAAGTTACAAAAATACATACAGATTGTCCATTAACTGTCATTAAAAAGGAATGTATAGTCACCATTAAAGTTGTGCAGTAATGGCTGGGTAACAGTGTGAGTCTGAGTTTTGTCTATTGGAACTGTTTGTGTAGGGTGCGTACGCGTGTACAGGAAGCAGAGGGTGAGCCCGTCCTGGAGCGCTTCTTCAGACCTCACTTCCTGCAAGCTCCTGGTGACATGGTGGCCCATGAAGGGAAGCTCTGTAGACTGGACTGCAAGGTACTGCACCAGCGTTAATAAAACATCCATCACATGAAAAAAACTGTATTTGATCAAACCCTATTTAATTAAGTATTTAATAATTGAAATGAATCAAATATTAAACGGACAAAATTTATTAATGAGTATAAACAAAACAAATTCTAATTTATAATTCACTGTTCGTTATGCATAATCATTCATAATTCATAATAAACTCCCTCTGTCGCCAAAAAGTAGTTGCTAGACTATCTTGTATTATAACGCAATGATTGTTCATTATAATATTCCCCTTTTAGTGGAACCTTATTTTGAGATATTTGTCTGCTGTTAAGGTGAGTGGATTGCCGAACCCTGAACTCATGTGGCTTGTGAAAGGGAAGCCTATCTATCCAGACAGCAATCACCGGATGCTTGTGAGGGAGAACGGCATCCACTCTCTCATCATCGACCCCCTGACTCAGAATGACGGCGGGACGTACACCTGCATCGCCTCCAACAAAGTGGGCCAGAGCTCCTTCTGTCTTGAGCTACTGGTAGTAGGTATGAGATCACGTCTAGAAATTTGTCATATTTTCCTGAAGACAATCACATCGTACAGTGGATAAGAGTAGCACACCAAGAAGTAAGAAGTGAAGGTGAAGTGGTTGTGAAACACTCATCACCCTTAGTGAGCAGTGGGCAGCCATGACTGGCACTCGGGGAGCAGTGTGTGGGGGAGTTGGGGATTTGAACCCTCAACCCTCTGGTTACGGGTCTGTCTCCTCACCTGCTAGGCCACCGCTGAGTATCCCCAGTCGGATTAAAATAAAGCTGAAACATGTTTCTTTGCTTCAGAGAGAGAGGTGAAGCAGGCACCACAGTTTGTGGAGAAGCTCCAGAACACCGGCATTGCCGAGGGCACCCCGGTGCGGCTGGAGTGCAGGGTAGTGGGTATGCCACCGCCGATCATCTTCTGGAAGAAGGACAATGAAACCATTCCCCACTCGATGGGCAGAGTGAGGTAGGCACAGTGCGTGGCTCCCAGTCCTTGTGGCAAGATTAGTAATGTCTGTCTTCTGCATGCAGTGTGCATCAGGATGCCACGGGGTATATTTGCCTCCTGATTCAACCGACCAGGAAGGAGGATGCTGGGTGGTACACCGTCTCAGCAAAGAATGACGTTGGCATAGTTTCCTGCACTGCCAGGCTGGACATTTATGGTAAGTACCTAGTAATTAAGGATTTAATGAAGCCACCCAGTATATAATTAACCAAGTAAATGCATGATAACTGACCCAGTATTATAGATTTCTTACTATACTCCTGCATCTGCAGCCCCATTCAACTGATCAGGCTACTCGAAAGGTAATCACAATGGACAAATGTTTTTTACAAAACCATATTTCTGCATTATTTTTTTTTCTTTCAATGGCAAGACGTTTTGCCATATTTTGCTGGTCTTCTTTTTTGTCTGTTTGTTTCTTACCACTAATTCCATCCAGCCGCAGAATCATGTAATTCTGGGTGTATGCACCTCAGCATGACTGCATCAGTGCATTGTAGCCATGTGAAACTAATACCCCAGATCCATGTGTCCTCTTGTCGCAATCATACAAATATTGTTTTAAATTCAGAAGACAACAGCCCTGCGCCTGTATTGGTTGCCTGTGACGGTTTGGTGACGTGTGATGGTAATTATGTTTGACTGCTATTTAACCGGCTTATTATTGATTATGCAGCCCAGTGGCACAAGCAGGTCCCCCAGCCCATGAAGAAGGCCACGCGGCCGGGGAGTCGCTATGCGGCGCTGACGGGCCAGGGCCTCGACATCAAGTCTGCCTTCCTCTCGAGCGACAACTGCCCCATCCTCTTCTCCAGTTCCCCAACTGAGGCCACCCTGGAGAGCGAAGAGCTGTGAGGAGAACGGGGAGGTCCAGGGGTTCTTCAACATTGACGTCCATCAGCCCTATCGAAGCAGAAATGCTACAAATACGGCCTCAGCCTGTCTGTTTCTTCTTGTATCGCACAGTATAGCTTTGGAATCTTAACAAAAAAAAAAAAAAATGACTCGCAGTTATTTAAATGGAGCATACCTGTCATTGGTCCCCCCAGAGCAAGAGCAATAATTCAACGTTGGGTAAAATATTTAAAAATATATACATTTAAAGTTTGTCAGATGCATCCATTGAACTGAGGAGAAAAGCAGGATACGTAAAAGCTCAGTCAAGCTCCATTCCAACTCATTTATTTTATTGTTAATTAGAAGAAAAAAAAAATCACACAATTAACACTGATAGCATTTGTTTCCCCACTGGCCACCACCATGCAAATTTTCCGTTCTCTTAAATCAGTATGTGACTCAGGCTTAAGAATATCGGGTCTTTTTATATGCTTATTATTTTCTCCGATTTTTATTGTGTTGCAATGCTGTTTATATCCAATGATAAATGCGAATGAAACTAGCTCTCGGATCAGTATAGCATTTTTGTAAAGCTAGTATACCTGCTATTCCATTTCATCTTAAGATCATATGCAAAAAAATGAGCCACTTTTTTTGTAAGCAAATTTTGCATCTTAAGCCACAATTGCACACCATATATATAAAGGTTCAAGTGATACCAATGCAGCACATTAGTTTGTAACGATACATATAGAGTGTTACCTTTCTCTTTAGCTGAGTCTGAGCTCATGTCATGGTTTTGGCTTTGAACAGAGTGAAATATGCGGTTTGTGACTGGTCACCACTATTCATTAGAATAGACATTTAAAACAAACATGTCACCGTGTAAAATTAAAATGTATTTTTTCTTCGAATAAAGTTATATTTATTCAAACAAATGTATTATATTTGTACATGCAAGCGATATGTTCACAGAGTTCTCAAAAATAAAGCAGATTTTCCTTGAAATCTCTGAAATTCCCTGAAATCTCTGAAAATACTACATGCACTTAATAAAAGAAGAACAAAGTAAAAACATACATGAATTAATTTGTAAATAATATAGCATTACCCAGACAGATCAGTAAAATTAGAGTAAAATTCTCGTCCATTAGCCAAACCTACGTCATTTTGCAGCATTTTGGGGAAGAAGTTCAAATAGGCATGAAATTTCTTTCACCTTGCTTGACCTAATTATAGTCAACAGTCTCATCTGACCAGATGCCACGTTTGCCAAGCTGTGGGCCAATGTCTAATTTTTTCTTGCTGCATGGCTCAAAATGACTCGTCCACCCACTCCGAAGTTTAAAAAATCAAGATCTTTTTTTTTTTAAATATGTAAGATTATATTTGAGATGTTTCTTCCAAGATTGCCACCATTCTGTTTGCAAGATCTCCAGCTGACACGTATGGTCTGAGAGGGCATTAATATTTAATCATTACATTTGTGATCATTTCAGCAAACAGTTTCCTGGTGTTCATAAGCTTATACGATTTTCAAGCCAAGATATTCTGAGCATTACTGAGAAGGGAAACATGACCACGCTATAAAATATCCTAACTCCTGGATTTAACTTCAAAATATTGTTATTGTCAGCTTCACGCTTCGCTTTTCCAAAGGCCGGTTGGATCAGTTCCGTTCTAAACCTGGCTCAGCATGTGACCCTCACAATAAATCCAACGGCTTTCTCTTCCCCTTCAGAAGGAGCTAAACGCTCCCTAATCTCAAATGAAAGTTTTTATGAAAGCGTTCAGATCACCATGACATATGGCCTTCTATTCTGGATCTGAGGGAAGCCACCAGCCCCAAACTAGCCGGTCATGTGATTGAGTGAAAAGCAAGGCAGGGTGACACGTCCGAGACGGGACGTTTAAACAGGACAGACAGCAGCTGGCCCTCCATTCCTAATCCCTAATCAATGAGCCAGAGTGGCGGAGTCGGCTCACATGCCTAATTGAACCGGCCTGGTGTAATAATCATCCTGGACTTGATTAGTCTACTATGTGCAATTCTGTGCAAAGATCTTACCAGACGCTAAAACAAACTTCACGTGTGAAACACACTCAACGTGTGCAAAATTACGACTTTTCATTACTTAATATTACTTAGTAGTACTTAAAGGCTACTGTTTTTTTTTAAGTGCAATAATTTGTCCATTTGTGTCAACCATTTTTATTCAGCAGGGAAAATTCACGTTTCGCAATATAAAACAAATGAAAACAAAATACACAGACTGAGCGCCTGCAGAATTCAGATGCTTTACCATTATATTTATTATGTTAAATAATATCTAGATTGACAGCTAATATTTCTATTGTTAGTTGTGAATATAGTTTTGAATATTCGATTGCAATTATAAAATGAGTTCTGAGGGCATGGTTGCTTGGACCATTTGTGTGGCTCTTTATTGTGTTTTTCTGTGTGCATTGTCTCAGTCTGAATTCTAAAGTCTGACAGATGGAACAGTTAGCCAAATTATTCTGTCTGTTCAATTTCCTCAGACCAGTGGACAGATCAATTATTCATTGCAAGCATATCCAAAAAAAACAAAACAAAAAAAAAAACACTAATGCATCCTATGGACTGCGTTTTATGAATGTCAGAAATAACAGAAATTAAAGTGATTTTCAAGTTATTTTTTGTGTATGTTTTCTAAATGCAAGAAGTAAGTATTATTATTATTGTATAGAAAGAAAACTTGGTTATGCACCAATTCTCTTACATAAATTTTTATTTGCACCAACACAAAAACAATACATTTCATTATTCTTTTTCAAGATGTTACATGAGTACAAGCATCAAATTAATTACAGAAAGTTTTACGTTTCACATCTGTCGTACGCGAACTGCAGCTCAATTACAGGCTCATCATCAAAGCAGAAAACCGTAATTAGCAGCCATTGTCTTGAGTAGTGAGGAAATATGAGGAATCCTCACAATGAGTGTCTTGGACAGTAATTAAGCTTCTGGGACAATGAATTCAATGAAATTCGCCCCGGGGCTCCAAGAAGGAAAGTTGGGCCGAGTTAATTTATGAATCTAGTGCCCGCCCCCTCAGCAGCAGTAGGTGCCCTGGCCAGATGGTAACTCTGATGCAGACCAGCCAAAGTTAATTGGAACGTCAATGTAAATTTTATTTATTTAATTAATTAACATTTTATTTTATTTTTTGGTTTTCCATGTTAGGACGTGGGTTGGAGATTTAAAACAGGTTGCAGATGATATGAAGGATGAGCGTTGTGTTGTGTTGGTGCACATGTGAATGCGGTGTTGTAGTGTGTTTGGCTGTTGGGGGCGGGTTTAAGGGGGGAGGAGCCACCACCTGCTGCCACCTGCTCACCTCTGAATCCTATAAAAGCGTCCATCTCTCCTCGTGTCTAGCAGAGCCAAGTGCAGCTGTAATTGAACCCCGCAGCATGTAAGGAGCCTGGAGAAAAGCAGGGAACTGTGAGTTTTTTTTTTTTAAAAGAGTTTTGCCATTTTTTCTCCTCTGAAAACCATTTTGATCCTGGACAAATCAGAAGAAATCAGCATGAAGTCTTGCACATCGAGCAGTGGCGACTCTGGTTCGGAGTCCGACTCCAAGACCTCCCCCGGGAAATTTGAAGGTGCAGTGCGGCGCCGCATGGCTGCCAACGCCAGGGAGAGGAAGAGGATGCAGGGCCTGAACACGGCCTTTGACCGGCTGCGCAGGGTGGTGCCGCAGTGGGGACAGGACAAGAAGCTGTCCAAGTACGAGACGCTGCAGATGGCCCTCAGCTACATCGTGGCCCTCGACCGCATCCTGGCCGACGCTGGCAGGCACGGCGCCCTCCACAGGCAGTGGCTGGACCTGCCGCTTGACGCCTTGCAGCCGGAGGCGTACTCTTGCTTCATGATGTACGGCTCTCCCGCGGAGAGCGACCCGGCGCCGCCGACATTCCAGTGTCACCTCGAGGCCTTTCAAGTTCCGAACTGAGAGTCCCATTCAGCTCCGAACGTAACACACACCAAAAAAGGTGGGACATCTACGTCCTGAAGACCCTGAAAAACTGAGATCTGGGAACCATCTTGGTGCTGACTGAAATAAATAGATTTTTTCTTCTGTCCTCGTCGACATTTCCTACTCCTAACAACAGAAATGCCTCTTTGCCCAACAAATAATGGACAAAAAGCAGAAACATTCACCTGCGATTTTCCAGTGGTTTGTTACGTACTGTAGCCTTGTTTTGCTTTGTATCAAATCTTAAAAATAAGGTCCTGAAATAGTTTTGCTTGATAAAAGCTATTTTTTTTGTCCTTTAGCCAAACTGGCATTTCTATTGAGATATTTATTTTTGCGTATTTATTTAATTGTATTGCGTTGTATTTTGCATGTAAACTATTTTAAGAAATCGAAGTAGAGCAAAGAAAATTTGGAAGAAATTTGCACAACTCTGTAGAACTAATGTTCAGATGTTTCGCTGTAATTTAAAGACAGACGTAGGCTTGAACCGTTTCAGTAATGATGTTCATGTTAATGATGCAGCATAATTTTGTACAAAATAAATTCCTGTATACTTTTAGATATCGGTGGCGTCAATTTTTATTTCATGAATTGTATTTTGGCTCATTAATAATTGTAAAATTGTGACCCTTTTGACCTTCAGATCCACATGTGCCCCCATTTAACCCACAAGTTCATTGGCTTATCAGTATTTAAAATTACATTGAGTGAGTTTTGGTTTAAGTTCAGAAGCTATGTATATATATCGTACCAATATCCTCATTTTACAAAAGGAAGAGGAAAGTGTCCTGACACCACAGATAATTTTATTGCCCTTTCTGCAGTTTAACAAAACACATAAATAAAGTCTCTTTTTCAGTGGAGGTTTCTGGGGACTGAGATAAGGCCCCCAGGAACCCGTTACTAAGAGCCCTGACGTCACTGCTCATTCCATCATCGAGAAACGTATTCTTTTTTTTTATATAGTAAAAGAATCACATGGTTCCCTTTATTTATCCAATCGACCAAGTATTTGATTATTAGAACTGAACTAATAGATGGGAGTGTCAGCCATGGCCACCAGCAGCACCCTCCCTTTCCAGTGCACCGGCTGTAAATAATGTTCACATTGAGAACTGATGATGCGTGAGTGGACAGGGCCCAGCCCAAGACGTGGACGACTTCAGCTTCAACGGCCATTACGCTCATTGTTTCATTTCCGCCGGCCGCAAAATGTGACAGTTTCTGATGGACCTAGTGAATGGGACAGTGTCACTCGTGAAATTACTGTTACCTTCCGTGCACGTTTCTTTTTTCTCTTTCCTACTTGGTTCAGTGACAATTATGCATGTGAAGCAAATGTCAAAACACAGCATTGTCTGGTTTTTATACATGCATGGGTGGCATGCAAACGTGCATGCGTGCTTTTCATATGTGACACGCACTATGCAGATGGTCAAGCTGCTGCTGCTGCTGCTCAGATGATTGTTTGCCCTCTTTAGAAAGGCTTTTTGACAGGTGGCCGTGCGAATGGTAATATGTTCCTGCGATAATAGAGTTTATGAGGGAGTTTACTGATGCCGATTTCATTAAACAGTCAAAACATGCTGAACACCACAGCCTGGACATGCATGATAAGAGGGAATACAGGTAGGATGAGTGTCTGCCAAACATAATAATGTTTCTTTAATCAGTAATATCAAGCTTCTCCAGAACTATAATGTTATGCATATAAATGTGATATTTCTTATATTATATATATGATATATAGAGAGAATTGGACTTTTGTAAAGCTGCAGAGTAGGCGGTGCAGTATTTCATGGTGTGATGAGAGTTCAGCTCCACCCCATGTCTCCTTCATCAGATGCGCTATATAAGCCAGCGACACCTGACCCCTCCAGCCACATCCCCAGCTCTACACCACCCGGCCCGATGCAGCGCGCCAACAACCGAGCGCGGAGCCACCTGAGCGCCCAGGTGGAGTGCGAGATGGACACGCTGCCCCAGGGAGGATGGACGAACCAGGCCTACAGCGTGTCGCCCACGCTGCCGCGGGTCAGCGCCATCTACAACTCCCAGTCCTTCTTCCCGAGCTCGCTGGACGGCCCGCCGGGCCAGCTGACCCCGCCGGGTCCGAACCCGTACCCGCCCGAGACCAAGGTGCTGGCCCTGAGCCCAGTGGCGGACCAGCGGTCCTCTGGATGCTGCTCCCGTCTGATGAGAGGGATTAAAGGTGAGAACTCTTCTAAAACCTTCTACAGCTGTAATATGAACTCATCATCTGCTATTACTGGCATTTCGAAGACGCTCCTGTTCATTTTGGTAGGACTGTGGGGAACGACCATGACTGAAAACGTAACAGAGAATCGAGAAAAGTACCTTAAAACTACTCTGAGGGAGCTGTTTGTCTACATCATGTTCCTCGTGGATATGTGCTTATGTAAGTATCACCTGTAGCTCATGGCATAGAAGCTGAACGTTCTGTATTTCGGTCACTAATGCCTTGTTTGTTCAGCCATTATTGATGGTTGCTCTCCAAAACCCCTTTATAGACGATAAAATGCCAGGCTCTTGTGGTTAAAAGGGACGGCTTTGTCCAGCGGGACATTGTGAGCGAAAGACAACATCCTCTGCTGTGCTGCTGCCTTTCACTGATAACAGTCCTCTTTTGGCCTTTGTTGCTTTGTCCCGGGTCGGCCTGCATTGTCAGAGGGGCTTTTCTGCGTCAGCCGCCGTCCTCTCAATCTCTCCTTCCTCAAACAAACTAGCAGTACTGATCTGGACAAGGCTTTCACGGCGTCCCCAGGACAAGGCACCCCGCTGCCATTCTTAATGGCCCTCATCACGTGACGTAGTAGACCCTGAGCAAAGCCTGATATCTGTGGGGTGACCGTGATTGTGTCTTGCAGTGACTTATGGCATGACCAGCTCCAGCACCTTCTACTACACACAGGCCATGACAGATTTATTCGTGAACTCTCCGGGCGACGCTGGCGTCGCGTTCCAGTCCGTCGGCTGCATGACAGACTTCTGGACGGTAAGAAGCGCATTTCGAAATGAGAGGCGCGCTTCCCAACATCTCCCAACAGACCTCTGCAAATGTCCTAGACATTTAGAAATCCATTTGGAAATAATCCCAGGGACTACCAGAATAACAACTAAAACACAAAATCCATAAAAAAACTCAGTTTGATCCTTTTTAATAAATACAAACGAGTTTTTCATTATTATCCTTATATTTTTACTTTTACTGCATAAAGTTTACCAAGAATATCTGTGCTTTCTACTCCTCATATTTTACAAACAGACTTTTTATTTTAGTTTCATTTAATCTTAGTAGGGTAGTTATTTTTCATCTATTTCACCTCATTGTGCACAGTACACGAAGAAAAACGTTTCCAGTGATTTTCATGAAATGTCCTGCTTCTCTTTCCATTGGAGTCAGTATGCACAGGGCCAACTGCTGGATGGGCTCTACTGGAGCCGGTGGTACAACAACCAGTCGTTGGAATATGGGGACCAGTCCTTCATCTTCTATGAGAACATGCTGTTGGGTGTGCCCAGGATAAGGCAGCTGAAAGTAAAGAACAACTCCTGCACAGTTCACAAGGACTTCCGAGAGGAAATCGCTAATTGTTATGACGTCTACAGTGACAAGAAAGAGGACGAGTCCGAGTTCGGCCTCATCAATGGGACAGCGTGAGTCAAATCTATGTTTACTTTTTAAAAATCAGAGCAGCTCCTTTTGAGTTGCATGATGGATCTCCGCATGGTTTTACAGAAAACGCGCTTCTTCAACCAAGACACCTGGATCCAGTTCTCATGCCCATTTTGACAGTGGACACAGTTCAGCTTAGATCCCTTGTTTCTTTGGGTAAAATAGGCCAGAAAAAAAACAGGATTTACTATATTGGCCCATAATGGTTCAATTGTGAGAATGTAGTAGTAGCCTGGTGTGTAAGACACTCGCCCTTACACCCCACTGTCCCCGTCGCTACTGATTGTAAGGGGCTCTAGATAAGGGATGACAGATGAATTCCATAAATGTTCTGCATGGAGCATTTTTTTAATTATGCAAGAATGACCCAGATTAACTGTTGGGATTACCCGATTACAGCATTTATTGTATATCATGTCAAATACAGCCTAACAAATGTTACCTGTCAAGCCAGCATTAGCACTGAATTGACCCACCTTTCACTCTTTCACCGTTCCTCGTCTCCCCATTGTGGCCCATTATAGTGACCCCTGTTTCTGATTGGCCGAGGCAGTGTCTTATGGTTGTTCAGGACTTTAGAAATGCAAGTAGAACAGGCAACTAGTCAAATTTAAGGAGAAATGAATTGAAATTGACATATAATTACTCATCTTTCAGATTTGTGAGGATTCATTTTCTTTTGTGCACCTCTACTATTATTCCAGATGGCAGTACCACACAGAGAGCCAACTTAAGGGGTCAAACCACTGGGGTTTGCTGGCTACTTACAGTGGAGGGGGCTATTATCAGGACCTGACCAGGACCAGAGATGATAGCGGCAACATTTTGGCAGAGTTAAATAACAACTTGTGGCTGGACCGGGGAACCAGAGCCGTCTTCATTGATTTCTCCACTTACAATGCAAACATCAACCTCTTCTGTATCATCAGGTACCAGAAATGATCCAGAATGAGATCTTTTCCTACTCTGTGTTGCACCAGACAAGGTCAATATTTCAACATGCTTACGTGCAGGAAAATCGGAAATAACATAAGAATCTGAAAATTAGGAGCGTTTTGTCTCCAGCGGCCTTCACCATCCACCTCTTCCTTTTTCCAGGCTGTTGGTCGAGTTCCCGGCCACTGGTGGCGCGATATCTTCCTACCAGATCAGGACAGTGAAGCTGCTGCGCTACGTCACCATGTGGGACTTCGCCATCGCTGGCTGCGAGATCGTGTTTTGCGTCTTCATCCTGTACTACGTGGTGGAGGAGATCCTGGAGCTTCGCATTCACAAGCTGTCTTACTTTACCAGCATTTGGAACGTCCTTGATATTGTAATCATACTGGTATGATTATATCATAATCGTCATATACAATTTTATATTATATACATATTACATTCAGACACATTGCACAGGTCCCATTGCTCATGATTGTTTACCACCAACATGAAAAAATCTATTTCAAATCAATTATATGTTACAGCTCGCCATTGTTGCGATTGTTTTCAACGTGTTCCGAACAATCAAAGTGGACAACTTGCTGGGGAAGCTCCTGGAATATCCTGAGAATTATGCAGATTTCGAATTCCTTGGATTCTGGCAAACACAGTACAACAACATGAACGCCGTCAATTTATTCTTTGCCTGGATCAAGGTGTGCATACATCATAGACAACAAAGCATACAGTTCATTCATACTTGAGATAAATAATAGCATGCAATCCCTCGCACCACACCACTACTTTATCCCTTTCACTTCCCATTGTTCACTGCATGAAAATGACTTGGTATTTACATTCTATTACACTTTTTTTTTTCTGGATCACCACATTCTACTGTAAATTTATTTCAACATACTGACCAGGTCATCACAGGCCAAAGATAAATTAGTTACATTAACCACATTTAACCATTACTTAACCTCCACCCACTCTCCTGTAGCTTCAGTCTGGTGACATTCTTAAATCAGCAATATTAAGCCATGGAAGGTCATTAAAAATGTACTCTTCCATCTATCCATAGTTCAACTGACTCGTGTTCATTTCAGAGTCATGTGCATTACATTTACATTTACAGCATTTACCAGACACCCTTATCCAGAGCAACTTACAGTCAGTAGTTACGGGGACATCCCCCCCCCGGAGACACTCAGGGTTAAGTGTCTTGCTCAGGGACACAGTGGTAGTAAGTGGGATTTGAACCTGGTTCATAGGCGAGTGTGTTACTCACTAGGCTACTACCACCCTATGCCCCGTGAAAGGTCTAATATACACCTTTATCCCTCCACAATGAATCTTAATTCCATTTGAAGCTTTTACTCATCTAGAAGTTTGTTCACTAATTTCCCATGTTCTGCTTGGGTATAAAACTAATAAACTGGCTATGGGTGTCTACAGATCTTCAAGTACATCAGCTTCAACAAGACCATGACCCAGCTCTCCTCTACACTGGCAAGATGTGCCGCAGACATCTTTGGATTTGCCATTATGTTCTTCATCGTTTTTTTTGCTTATGCCCAGCTTGGATATCTGCTCTTTGGCAACCAGGTGGAATCCTTCAGCACATTTAGCAAATGCATGTAAGTACTAAAAAAAAAACTGAAATGTTTCCGTGTCAATGATAAGCATTTTTGTCATATTTCACATTTCCTGGTTCATATGATTCCAGTTTTACGCAGTTCAGAATCATTCTTGGGGACTTCGACTACAACGCTATCGACCAGGCCAACCGCGTCCTGGGGCCAATTTACTTCTTCACCTACGTCTTCTTTGTCTTCTTCGTGCTACTTGTAAGTCTGAGACGCAACACGATTTCATAAGTCGGCTACAGTAAGGTAGCTGTGAGCATTTCCTGTATTTTCTTTCTGAAGAACATGTTTCTGGCAATTATCAACGACACCTATACAGAGGTGAAGGAGGAGCTGGCCTCTCAGAAGGATGACCTCCAAATTAGCCAAATCTTAAAGCAGGTATGAAAGCCTACATAGAACATAGGACCCCGGCCTCACCTAATCAACATTAATTCATGTAATTAATACACATTTCAGAGCTATGCAAAGACATTCATGAAACTAAAACTCAAAAAAGAGAAGATTTCTGATGTTCAAAATGCTCTGCAATCTGGATCGAAGGAACTGGAGTTCAAGGCTTTCAGGGACAACCTGAAGGAGTAAGTGGCTTGGAATTTTTTTTTATGTAAATGAACGAGTGGTCATGTTAATACATCTCGACAACCTTTCTCTACAAAGTTTGGGACATAACGACCAGGAGATTTCAGCAACGTTTGCAACTTTTGATCGGGATGGCAATAATATTTTGGACAAGGAAGAACAGGAGATGATGAAGCGCGAACTGGAAGAGAAGAGGGTATGATGATAACAACAATAATAATAATAACAACAATAATTACACTTATCAATGACAACCTCACCCATCATTTGCATTTCTTGTCTTTGACGCACCAGGACGCTCTGAGCGTGGAGCTCCAAAACCTCGGAGATCAAGCACAAGAGAGCAATTCTGCTCCTGTGCCTCAAGACGAGTTCCAAATGTATGCACACGGGCATTTTAAATGATTCACCATAAAGTTTTTAAATATTGTCATTATGAGTCTATATTTCCGCAGGAGATAGAAGCCTGGTCATTGTAATGATGTCCAGCCGAGAGGGCCGTGCTTATTAAGGACTTGTGTGTGTGTGTGTGTATTTATTCAAGGCTGGTCAGACAGGTCCTTCAGCTGGAAAACGCAGTATCAGCTATTATGACCAACATGGACACGGTCATGAAGAACCTGCAGCTTAAAGCAGCCGGCGGAAATCATGTAAGATGCAGGGCCATGACGCTATAAAAAGCTATTCGGTTTAACACAGTGAATTATGTGAATAAGCGCTTTCGTATCATGCATCAGACCGGTTCTGCTACGTCAACCATCACCACCATTTCTTTCCTGTTCAAGGACGAAACGGCCTCAGGCGGCAACGTGACGGTGAACCTGCAGGGAGAACCGGGGGGAGGGTTCCGCTCTTGGTCGCCCACCAACCCAATGGGAAGTGGTGCAGCCGGTCACACCGCCACAAACCCCCTGTACCCAAACGTGGGCTGGCTGAAGGCACCGGAGACGCGTCAGTAGGACGAGTCTGGGGAATTCTGAATGTACTGATGAAAAGTCCTTATGGACAAACACGAAATTGTAAAACACCACACAAATAATTTTCTGTTCAAATTGCCATATATAAATAACCTGTACTTACCTTTTTTGCAACAGAATAGAAAGAAAATATATATATTTGAATAGGTAGCTGCTTTTAAATGTTGAGCAATTTCTCTTAGCATCTAATATTAAAACCTATTTATTCTTAATTATTACAACGTAATAGATATGAGATATAGATATGTAAGCATGATTTAGTATAGTAAACAAAGATTTCCCTTGTCATGTAATAATAAGCGCTATAGATTTGTTTAACTAGCATCGAACCACCTGACTTATATCTGTTAATAAATGCTCCGTGAATGTTATTAGAGCGGTCTCTGCATTTCCATATCAAATCGTGAATAAAGTGTTAGCAAGGCAAAAGGTTTTCCATCAAATGCTCAACTTTATTCTGACATTTTTGCCATTTACATTCTTACTGCAACCCCCAACAACACAGATTAAAAACATGCAGTTCACTCTCAAATCGCTTTTCACAGCATATCTGGCTACTAGCTGAAAATGGCACGCAAAATTTGTCAAAACTGCAGGTAGACAAAGACGTAAGAGGGCTTTTTAAAACTCATCGTGACCTCACCTCCACTGCGGGCTTCGTACTGCGAGTTACAGATGTGCGTTAACTGACTTATTAACGTTAAGGCTTCGTTGAAAATTATCGTGAATTTGTTTCATATGCCAGTCACGCGTTTACGTTGGGAGTCTGTTATGTACAGCATAAGATTATTTATAGATTCCTATTATTACCAATAACGCATGCTCTGGGGAAAAACAACGTTATCAAAGTTTATGTACACGCGTTGACCTCGCTACGGTTTTCTCTGAGGTGAGAAGTATTCCAAAATGGCGCATAATACGACAGCATGAGGATTTGCACCTGATGACTGGACTTCAGTTATGATGTTGGGGACAGTGATGCCGAGGTGGTTTAAATAGACCCAACAGCACGTAGAAATTCATATACGTTTCGACATTTACAAGAAACAGGGGGGGCCTACGCATGTTCTGCTGAACCAGAGAGCTTGGCGCCGTACATACAAAACGTGAGGTGACGAGACAGCAAGCAAACACATGATCAGCCCGTCGGTTTCAAAAAGCACGCTTTTCGGATCATTTACAACGTACATTTTCTGCAATGTAGCTGTGCAAACCCTGTATTGAACCCAAAAAAAAAAAAAAGAAATCCCTTGCCACGGTTTTAGGACGTGAATGAACAAAATGTGGGTGGAAAAAAAAAAAAGAAAAAAAAGTTCCATACCTTCTTTTCACTCCGCTTTTCTGCCATAAAATAAGGAGTGAGAGAAAGAGACAGAATATTATTGTACAGGAGTTTTTGTTGGTACAGAAGCACTAAAACATTTCTTAAGCCCAATCTGCTGTGGACAGTCCCATCCAGCCGTTTTAAAAGGCGTTGGCCTCTCAGACAGGGGTGGGTTTATTCCAAGTGGTGGTACACGCGTCTCTGGATCCAAATAATTGATGGCGACTGAAGAGAAAAATCACTGCGTTTGATAGCCTGCCATCCCAAAGCTGGCCTGGTTGGGCATCACTGGGCCGGGCTGTCCCTGTGACTGCTGGGTCCCGAACCCTCCGACCCATGCAGGAGACTGAGACTGGCTGAAATGGGGAAGAGGGGGAAAGGAAAGGTGAAATTTTCAACCAAGTCTACATTCCTACACGAAAAACCGTGTTGTATTAGTCACCTTGAAACGTTCTGTGCAGCTGCCAGTATGGAGTCCCTGTGAATGAGACATTTTCAGAAACTGAAATTAAACTTCTGGGGAATGTAGACCGTATGCATTTATATTTACAGCATTTATCAGACGCCCTTTTCCAGAGCGACTTACAATCAGTAGTTACAGGGACAGTCCCCCCCCTGGAGCAACTTAGGGTTATGTGTCTTGCTCAGGGACACAATGGTAGTTAGTGGGATTTGAACCTGGGTCTTCTGGTTCATAGGCGAGTGTGTTACCCTCTATATTGCCCAAAATCACATTCAGCAGGTCTCAATGAGATTAGGTTAGGTTAGAAATCTCATTTTCATACAAACGTCACAATATACCACATCAGTAAAAACCACTGTGTGCTGGTCGTTTTCCTCCAGCTCAGTTACAAATTTCCTGAGTGAACTAAACTTACTCCATCCCAAAGCCTTGCTGGTTCCACGTCTGACTGTACATTCCATAAGAGGGTACTTGCCACCCATTTGTCATATACTGGCCATATTGCTGCTGAGGATTTCCGTACATCTGATTCCAGTGTCCCCACTGGCCATACTCCACCTGTTCAACAAATCAGTACAATGCTGCTTGACATCGGAGCAGAATCCACTCATCCACTTCAAAACAAGACTGTCGCCAACTCCTTCCATTACCTGCTGGACATTTTTGCCCATGTCAGGCGACTCCTTGCCCCAGTAGCACTTTACAACATGGCTCTCTATGGTCGTTCCGTTCACTGAGACGATGGCGTGGGCTGCACTTTCATGAGTGGAGAACCTACCAGGTCAGAGCAGTTGGTCAGACCCACTCAAAATCCTGAGGTGAGAACTAGTTCACCTTCATTTGCCCAAACGAAAACATCAAAAAGAGTTTATGGACTAAGCCGGGCCATTGTTCTTGATTAGAGGTGCAGCACCATCTAGTGGTGTGCATGTGCAATTTTAAAGAGCACGCTGCAGGGCTGTGATTGTCAATGTGATACACAGCGCAGTACACAATGACACAACGAAATGGGTCCTCTACTTTTAACCATCACCCTTAGTGTGAAGTGTGAGGGGACGGTGCTTTGCTCAGTGGCACCTTGGCGGCTCGGGATTCGAACCAGCAACCTTCTGATAACAGGGCCGCTTCCTTAACCGCTAGGCCACCACTTTTTTGTGGTAGTAAGGGGGGTTTGAACCTGGGTCTTCTGGCTCATAGGCGAGTGTATTACCCACTAGGTTAGTAGTGTTCTCATGCTAAGCCACATTATAATATTTGGAACACTAAACCAAAGTAAAATGTAATCAGATGGAGCACCTGATAAATGAATAGCCTTTCTCTGGGAAAACTCTGATCTCCATGATTTGCCCAAAAGGTGAGAACGTCTGACGCATAAGGTGCTCTGTAACAGAGAAGGAACCAAGAAGGAGCGTATTATAAAATGATGCGCAGGAAATATTCAAAGGAGAAAATACAGGCTGTAAACGTGTACCTGAGAGTCCAGACTGAATTCCGCCACAGTACACAGTACAGTTCTGGGGACTCGACTGGTTCACCACATCCTCAAAGCGAAGCTGCTTTGAGCTGTCTACAACACATTCAAATATATAAAGTCAATTTCATGCGCCACAGGATGCAAAAGGGATTCTTTTATTCATCAGTTTCTTATCTTACTGTCTTGTACGCTCTTGGGTGCAGGAGGTTTTCGAGTAGCCCAGTTAGTCCGAATCTGGCGCCCCCCAAGCCACTGCCCTCCCATGTGTACAATGGCGTTCTCGGCGTCCTAGAATGAAAAGGAAAACTGAAGGTTTACAATCCATTCCTTAAAAGAAAAAGACTCAAAAATATATTATTCTGATCATGTGGCTATATATTATTTAAGCTAAACTATATCTACAAAAATGTATGAAAAAATTGTTCTACATTTGTAGAGTATATAATTGTATTCAAACTTTTCAACTTGAATGATGTAAACTACAATGTTACACAACAGAATTGATGTTTTCAATATTAAACTGTTAATGTTTTAAGCTAACTTGTATGTATATAAGAGTAAACAGAAATAGAAATAACCTTCACTCTGTGTTCCTGCTCTGGAGCCTTACCAGTTTGTTATAGAAGGACACAAATCCATACCCCTTAGATTTCCCTGTAGTCATGTCCTTCACCACGCGCGCGTCCCTGTGGGAAGAAATGAACACAATATCCTGGTCAGTCCCTGCAGGCCAGCATGCCAGTCAACTCAAAAGGATCCACACACTGAGACTCACTCCTACACGCTTATCCCAAGACTCTAGTTTGCTATTCTTTTTACATTACTTATCCTCAAAGTGATAAGGCTGAGAGCCAAACTGCATTTGAACAGAAGGATAATGAAAAAACAGATACATTAAACATGCAAACTACACATTTACGGGAGTTAGTTGGGGTAGGCTCATTTTTATTTACGGTTTATAATCCCAGGGTTTGTAACCCTGATTGTTAATCATTTAAAGCAAACATGTCAACTCTTACTGTTTGTCACCATGCATAGCTAAATCTCATGGTTCTCACGCTACCAGTAGAAATTAACTGAATATATAGATTTATTTATATATACATATACATAATACGCATACACATTATACAAATATCAAGAGAAAAAAAGGAATTAAACGGCATACATGGCCTGTTAACAGATTTCTTTATTTTTCCTGGTCAATTCTTTACCACCAATATGGAGTTTGGGAAGCTGCAAATTTCGAGAAATTGACATTTTCAGAAATTTTGGAGAATCAAAACTAGAAATCAACACAACTATGCAAAAACCATCATGAAACAACATTTAAAATGAAAACACAAGTCTAAGAGGAAAATATTGAAGTTGGTTAAAAAAAAAAAAAATCTACACTATAAGGTTAATAACAAGTACTGCATTGTAAAATGAAAAGAGTAAATAGATGGAATAATAATAATAATAATAAAAAAAAAAAACTACATCTGAGTTTTCCAGCGCGCACAGTTCCTTGCTGTTAGCCTTCAAGCTCCTGTCCAATCCTATGTGCATTCTGTAAAATAACCAGAGTGCTATTACTGAACTGGGACTGACAGCTCGGAGGAAACGAAAAGTTGTTCAGATTTACAGACACAGAAACGTGGAGTAGCGTTTTACACGTACATGACAAGTCAAAAAAATACTTACCAGACTTTCTAAACGGTACCTACAAAGCACAAGAGGGCAGTCGACATGGACCTTTCTCACGACTAAGGAACACCTACAAAGACTGTTTAACAAGTCTGCTGGGCAGCGTGTGGCGATTCTTTCCTTTCCTTGTTCGGTTACGATACAAATGTTCAAATCCTAGATCCCCCATGTGTATAAAAAGATTGAGGCTCACAAGGAAAGCATGATTCCTCAGCTTGAACACAAAATTTTACATACATGCTTTAGTTTCAACTGTCTTGCGCAGTCTCTGTTAAATGTGACGGTATATTGATATAAATTCACTTTGGTTAAAGAGTGACAAGCAGGAGTTTAGGCTAAAACACGCAAGCACATTAAACAAAACCATTTAGACAAAGAAAGGTGGTAAACGCTCAACACTTACGAGATTTTCCCAAAGGGTGCAAATGCAGCTTTGATATCCTCAGTGGTAATCTCAGGACTCAAATCTCCCACAAAGACATGAAAATGATCTACAATAAAAAAAAATTTAAAAAATTTAAAAAATACAAGTGACTATGCACGGAAAGCATTTTTTCAGAATCACGATGTGCACTGTATATGACTTTAATCATAATGGATTTATTGTTTAATTTAGGTATATAGAGAAGAACGCCTATGTGGATTACTCACCTATATATCACCCACCCACACCCACACCCACACTTACTGGATGTATCTTTTTTCTGACTGCTTGGAGTTGTGGCCCAATTTACTTTGACTTCCTAAAGAGATAAATTGCATTAAGAGAAAATATACCAGCAATAACAACTTCAGAGCAAGCTACATGCATTAAAGAACCACCTATGAACGTCTGCTGTTTAAATCCCCATTTACCAAATCTGTGTTTTTCAGTGACTGGTCCATTTTTCAAACGCTACACAGTGACTAGTTAAAACACAAACTACATTGTTGAGCTGTTGCATGACACACCCCACATACAGACGTTCATTCAGCCGTGCTACATATGTATAATAATGCTGGAGTCTTCGAATTCTGAAAAGCAGTGAACTGAGAGAAGTGGATTCCGCTACATGTTGCATGGCTGAAGCAATTCGGTATTCGTTTTTGGAGGGTTTTTCTGCATTGTGCCCCAAAACCAATAACTACCTTTCCAAGTATCTTCCTGCCATTCATTGCGGCTAGTGCAGCAGCAGCATCTCTGTGCTCAAAGAACTCCACAAAGCAATATGGGTCATTGCTTGTGTGCTGAAAAAAAGAGAATTCAACAGAAGAGCTCATTCTCCTGCTGCTATCGGATAGCTGAGAAAGAAAGTAAAAAAGAGAGGAATTACTGCACAATTGTGATTCAATTCAAAATTCTGCCACACTTGTGGCACATGACAGTAAAATATATTAAAAAAACAGTCAATTACAATGTACAATTACAATCTTAACAGATTTCTTGTTTCAATGCCAATGCTCTAAAATAAGATGGCCATACCAAACACATACAAAAAATGAACATCTTGCTCAGATTAATATATTAATATGCACATTAAAAAGTTGTAAGAAGACATTTATTTCAAAGTCTGTCATGCTGATGTGTGCAATTACACTGATAAAACATATCAAATCACTCACATAAAAAATAAATAAATAAATAAATAAATAAAACATTTAACATTTAAAAAATAATAATAACAATGATCCTTACCTCTGTTATCATTTTACAGCTTTTACATGGCCCAATCTGTGTGAACAACTGAAGAATCAGATTCTCTGTTACATCTCTGGACAGGTTTCCCACATAACTTGGAGAGAGAGAATAAACATAAGCGAGTTACATATGCAGTGAATCGCAATGACAATCACTTTACTTTCACTTATGGCCGGTTATATTTATTTCTGCTTTTTTTTTTTTTTTTTTTTTTACAAGAAGTGACATTTCTTTTCTGCTTTGATTTTCCCCCCTCAGTTTCTTAAAGGTCCCCTATCATGAAAATTTGACTTTGTGACATGATTTAACATTAATACGAGTTCCCCGAGCCTGTCTATGGTCCTGCAGTGGCTAGAAATGGCGACAGGTGTAAAGAGCGCTTTGGCCAATCTGCTTCACCATTCAGAGAACGGCAGCGCAGGTGGTCAGATCTGGATTCTGTCCCCTTATGATGTCATAAGGGGAAAGGTTACCTCACGTTTCTCATGCTTTTTCCGCCAAGAGAATTGCCCCTCCCCTAAAACATGATCCGGTGGTAGTGGTAGTAGCCTAGTGTGTAACACACTTGCCTATGAACCAGAAGACCCAGGTTCAAATCCCACTTACTACCATTGTGTCCCTGAGCAAGACACTTAACCCTAAGTTGCTCCAGGGGGGGACTGTCCCTGTAACTACTGACTGTAAGTCGCTCTGGATAAGGGCTTCTGATAAATGCTGGAAATGTAAATGATCCACACCGGCAATCCCGGCTTCCATATGAGCAAAGCATTGCAGTCGCTTGGTGGTTGGAAGTAAAAACTTTTTTTTTTTTATCGCGGCAAACAGTGTTGATGACGTAATTTCCACGAATGCCCCCCAACTTCTATAGGCCGCTCTCATTAGCATTTAAAGCTACAGACCCGGTCCTGGGGAAATCTCATTGTGGGACTGGATCAAAGTGGCTGTAATTCTGCACCGAGGCCAAATTTCGGAAAGAGGCTTGGTATGGTATTAGGGGACCAATAAAACCGATATAAAAAGCAGGGGAAAAAAAAATCATAATAGAGGACCTTTAAAATCTCTCAATGTTGCCAAAGTCACGTCATTTATCAAGACTGCATGGGCACTGCAAGCACAAATAAATATTATTTGATCAGCAGAAATATTTTGGACTTAACTGGACCCACTTGTCAGAAATATGACAAGGAATTTTCTGGATTACCGCATGGGAGTCTCAGATTACATGAACCATAAAACCAGTCACACTGATCACACGCGTGTCTCACGTCCCAACATGAGACATGACGGTCCATCGTGACGCGGGCCATTCATGCTGAAATCTAGACTGTTCTAAAGGACACGGACACCCCACAACGACAAAAGTAATTTTACCATCAAAGTTGTGAAATGACGTGCCACCTGTTAAACGTTAAAACAAAAGCCTTCATTAACATTTTGACTCTAGCATTTATACACTCATCTTAATGCATTGCAGTGTGACGTGTCAAATTTGCAATCTAATCTCAAATAGCCAATAGGGCAATATTATACAACAGAAACTTTATTTGAACCGGTGTGGTTTTATATATATATATATATATGAGACGCATTTTTTCGGTTGTTAATGTCCAACTTGAGCATAATTTCCATTTCCGGCTTGCTCCGCTTACACAACTGCTCAGACGGGCCACATGACATTCTTGCACAACTAAAAATTGCACAGTTCAACAAATTCTTTTTCCGCCTGACAAGTTTCGAGAAATAAAATATTTATATTTATTTTATTTTTTTTTAAGCAGGCCATCGATTGCTAAATAAACCGAGGGGCCGCTACACTAGGCCGGGGCGAACGTGTGACTTCGTTCGCCGCGGCTACGAAATGCGCGCATAACGCGTCAGTCGGCCCGGCTGCTGCTGCGGCGGCGGCGGCGACGGCGACGGCGACGACCCGGGCGCCTGCGGGGCCACCGAAAGGGTAACGCTGGGCCGGCTAGCAGCCGAGCTAAAATCGCTGGGAGTTCAGGTTCGGCCGCGCGTCTACTTACAGGGTTTTGGGGTGGCTTTCGTCTTCCATGTTCGAATGCCGACTAATGTGTTCTTACAAAAAAAAATTATGTATATATATCGAGATCGGGCGGAAAAAAGAAGAAGAAGAAGAACAAAAACAACAACAACGCTCGGGCTATTTGCTTTGCCTGGCAAGCGCTTAATGTAGAAAATGGCGGAAACCGGCTGGCCGGGCAGGCGCCTGGGCGCTTTTGCGCATGCGCGTCGGTACACGGGGCAGGGGCATGTTCGTGCGTTTTTTTTTTTATACGTATAATCGTCTAAGACGCTGCGAACCAGCGCAACACGCGTGTGCACTCGCACCCCACGCTTTTCACTTTTCACGACGGTCGCCGCGACGTTGTCCCCCTAACCGCCCTGTCATTGCTGGGCGCTTTTGCGCATGCGCGTCGGTACACGGGGCATGGGCATGTTCGTGTGTTTTTTTTTTTATACGTATAATCGTCTAAGACGCTGCGAACCAGCGCAACACGCGTGTGCACTCGTACCCCGCGCTATTCACTTTTCACGACGGTCGCCGCGACGTTGTCCCCTAACCGCCCTGTCATCGCCGGGCGGCCGTGCGCCAGTAAAGATGGCACGACGTGCGTTACGTAAGGAAGAGATCCAAAAGGGCAGCGTTAAAGGAATTCGTACATAGGATGTAATAATAATCAGGGCTGGGTCCCGGCGCACGCTAGAACTTTCTCGGCTGTGTGTCACATCGCGATCCAGCCAACCCCCCCCGCCCGCCCGCCGCCACACGTCACCTAACGGGATCTTTAAAGGATCCGTAGATGGACTGAAATGGCTCAATACTCCAGACCGGGGCTTCCTCGGAGCATGAGGACGCAGTCGCCAATGGTCGCGATGGCCGCGAACGACCCTCTTCCTCCGGGCTGGGAAATAAAGATCGACCCGCAGACGGGCTGGCCGTTCTTCGTGGATCACAACAACCGGATAACCACATGGAACGACCCGAGGCACGACGGCAAGAAGGTAGCGCGTACTGTCCTTCCCGAACCCTGTTCGAGGGAAGTTTTTTTTTAATTATTACTATTTCTTTATTGCGTGCCATGTCATTGCTGTCGAGTAGGCGACACACTCTCCATAGGACATTCCAGTTGAATGTTGTTGCGCGTTTAAACCCGACGTTTTGTGTGATCTCTTGATAGAGAGAGAGAGAGAGAGAGAGAGAGAGAGACGACGTGCCACGATGTTCCGACGACGCACTTGTACAGTGATTCATTCGCGCCGTAAATAGTACAGCGCCGACATGGCCCACCATTGTGGCGGGTTGAACGGACGCAGCCGCCCCGGAATATTCCCGTGTTGTGATCTCAGGCCGGCTGGATTGTGCGTGACGCACTGCAGTTCTCCACGATGTTTATTTAAAGGTTCCCAGTGGCTCGTCCAGTGGCTCCCCAGCCCGAAAGTTTCCTATACAAGGGATTTAAGGCGGAACTTTCTGTAACTAGCACTCAAATTATCACAATTATTATTATTATTATTATTATTATTATAGGCCTTGGTTGGTTTTTCTAGTGGACCTGGAAAAATCCCCCCAGCAGTTGGCATCTTCCATTAGAAAGATCAACACCATTGCTCTTGTCCAAAGTTAGTGTCACCAAGAACATGCTGGAAAGACGCAGCTGTCGGGAGATAAAACGGGTGCGGTGGCGGGTGCTGCTTCCATGTTAAAATGGCAGAGGGCACAGGGTCATTTTGACCCGCTCGGAACATTCGCTTCAAGTGTTCATTGGAATTGTAGGGACCAGTTAAATTAAGTGAGGAGAACTGGGTTTCAGTCTCAAGTCATTTAAATTCTGGGACTTTTATTTTTTATTTTTTTTTATATATATATAAAAAGTTTTGGCTCTTTCATGGGGTCTTACAGGATCCTCCCATGCATATGCTGACAGCTGAACTTCCAAAGTTAATAATTTCTTGGTTACAACCTGGCGACCTCTCTCAGTGTTGGTGAATCAAAAACCTCCCTTGCACTTTGACCTTTTTTCCTCCTAGACAAGCCAAATATCATCCAACGGGCCCTGTGCACCCCAAGAGTCCTCGCCACAGGAGGCCCACAAGTCCTTTGTTAGAGAGATGAAACACCCCATCCTCCGCCAAGGCTACATCTCCATTCCAGTGTCCCACGAGAACGTCGACGCCCGCCAGCCCTGTTTCACCTACAAGCAGCCGCCCGGCCTCCAGAGCATCAGGACGGAGGGACGGACGCCCTCCCCGACCCCCGCGGTGCACTGCCGCCCCCGGTCTCCCGCGCAGGTCCCGTCAGAGAGTCCCTGTCACCCCGAAGCCCACTGCTTGTCGTGTTCCCCGGGCTCACAGGGTCCTGAGGTGAGAGGAGGTTTTGTTCTTTTTCAGGTTTTAGTTTAGTTTTATTTTTGTATTTTTTTGCACAGCCATCCTTATTATTGGGGCAGTGGTGGCCTAGCGGTTAAGGAAGCGGCCCCCTAATCAGAAGGTTGCTGGTTCGAATCCCGATCTGCCAAGGTGCCACTGAGGTGCCACCGAGCAAAGCACCGTCCCCACACACTGCTCCCCGGGCACCGGTCATGGCTGCCCACTGCTCACTCAGGGTGATGGGTTAAATGCAGAGGACAAATTTCACTGTGTGCACTGTGTGCTGTGCTGCTGTGTATCACATGTGACAATCACTTCACTTTCATATTTCATTTTCATATTATTCTCCGCTGTCTTCTCCCAGGTTCATCACAGTACCTTGCAGCATCAGCCATCTCAGCGCGCCAGCTCGAACGCTCGCCCCAGCAGCACCGGCGTCCCCGTGGGCTATATTCCCATTCCGGTCATCCACGAGGGCGGCGCCTCGCCGTCTCAGCAGAACCCCGCCTTCCACTCGCAGCGCTTCACACCCGCGCACGCTGAATACCAGGCCCCGTTCCACTCCCGTCAGCCAGAGGAGTGGGGCGGGGCCCACCGCGACGTCCCCGTCCACGCCGCGCCGAGTCGCGAATCGGTGCCGGTCCACCTGCCGCCTCACGTTAGGTGCCAGTCGCCGGTCAGAGCGCAGGTCATGGGAGAAAGGCCACAGGTGGGTGTTAGCGGTCCGTTTTTTATTTATTATCGTATGTTACATTACGGGTTCGTAATGTTTCCGTCTTGCCGCAGGTCCTCGTCGTACAGAAGGACCCCGTTCCCAGAGCGGAGCAGGAGGTTCCCGGCAGCCCGCCCAGAGCAGATGAGCCGTCGCCGCAGCAGACCCCGCAAACGCCGCAGGAGACCGCCGTCCCCGTCCCCGTCCCGGAGAAGCCGGGAGGTCAGGAAGAGGTTCCAGCGAAGGCGGAGCCCGAGCCGATGGCCGAGCACCCGGGACTGGCGAAGGTGCAGCAGATAGTGGAGCGGGTGGCCAAACTGGAGCAGGAAGTGAAGCGGTTCGGTGGCAGAAAGAATGACAAAAAATACTTGCTGCTGGAAGAGCTGTTGACCAAAGAGCTGCTGGCCCTGGACTCTGTGGACCCCGAGGGACGGGCAGACGTGCGCCAGGCGAGACGGGACGGCGTCCGCAAGGTCCAGACCATTCTGGAGGACCTGGAGGCGTTCGGCGTACCAGTGCCTTTCAGCGAGGACCCTGCCGATGCCACCTGCCTGCCTCCGAAAGGCCAGGCCGACGTGGAGATGTCATAAGCGGCGTCCCCGCCAATCACGGAGCACTTCTCGTCCCCTCAAGCCGCGTTTTGGCTGCTGCGATTATGAGTTGCATGCGTAAATTATTTAACGTTTTCTCCGCCGACGTTTAAATGTGACTGGTTACTGAGTGTGGCTGTGTTCGATAATGTAATGGTATTGTTGCCTTTCACCAAGCCAAATGTGTTGTAGAAGGACCATCGTTATATCGACCGTCGTATCCGGGAAGGACTTGGATAAGAGGCCTTTATGCAAAAAGCAACCTGTTGTTATTTTTTTCTCTTTGCGTCCACCTTGGGACAGTTGCCTTTAAACCATCCAGAGTGGTTATTATAAAGTTATAAAGTTTTGTTTGTTGAGCCGTTTGCTACGTAAAATCTTCCCATTTACCCACAAAGGTCCTAAAAAAAAAAAAAAAAAAAAAAAAACTACATACCTGAAGATAGGTTTAGATCAAAGTGGCCCATGAGCAACGGACGCTTCGTCCAGTTGTCCCTTTTCGCCATCCTGGCTGTGGTTCGCAGCTCCACTTTGTCCACGCCTTGCTGCTTTCCTTAATGCCCAGTTGGTGAGGTTTCAATGTGTATTATATGTTTACAAAAGAGTAATAAAAACGACTAAGATATTTTTCCTTAATACACACAGTATATATTTTTGTGCCAAAGTCAAGAGATTTCTACGATGCTGGGATCGATTGTGAAATGTCCATTGTCTCCGTTGAGAAATGTTTTATTCTCATCCCCGTGTCTTTTAATGTCTGTGAGAATGGCTTTCACGGTGTGCTCTTCTTCTTCTTCTTTTTCCCCTTTTTCGTTTGTTTTCATCACTGCTTTGGAGTTTCAGTTTGTTGCAGTGTGGACATTTTCAGGTCACAACTGCATGGCTGCAAATAAATGTAAAAATCCGTTTGAGCACTACCTTTCACGCTGTGTGGGTTGTTTTTTTTTTTTTTACTTTTACTTTTAATGTTTTGCAGCTTTGTTAGAGAACTGACCACAGATTCTCAGCCAAAAGGAAGCAGGACGAGCAGTTTACTGCCGTTCAGAAGTACCGCATCTCACTTTTAATCATGAAACTATTCATGTTGTAGTTCATTAAGAACTACAACATTACACAATTTAAAGGAATAATATTTCATTCCGGTTTCCAGTTTGAAAGCCTAAATGGAAAAGCAACTGTATTAAGACACATTCTTTATAGTCTTCACATCACTGACCGAAAGGAAATGTGTCAGACAGAGGAAGCCAGGGGAGGGGGGCACACTAATCAGAATATTCCTTCATGCTTCTGGATTCATGCTTGGTAGCTTCATTTATTTGAACAGGTTCCATACTAACCTGAGCAGAGAATATATAATGTGAATATACAGTACAGGCCAAACGTTTGGACACACCTTCACATTCGGTGAGTTTTCGGTGAGATTCTCACTGAAGGCATCAAAACTATGAATGAACATGTGGAGTTATGTACTTAACAAAAAAAGGTGAAATAAATGAAAACATGTTTTATATTCTAGTTTCTTTGCTCTGATTGCTGCTTTGTACACTCTTGGCATTCTCTCGATGAGCTTCAAGAGGTCGTCACCTGAAATGCTTCTCCAACAGTCTTGAAGGAGTTCCCAGAGGTGTTTAGCACTTGTTGGGGTCCAGCTCACCCCAAACCATCTCGATTGGGTTCAGGTCCGGTGACTGTGGGGGCCAGGTCTCCACTTTTTGTTAAGTACAAAACTCCACATGTGTCCATTCATAGTTTTGATGCCGTCAGTGAGAATCTACCAACGTAAATGGTCATGAAAATAAAGAAAACACGTTGAATGTGAAGGCGTGTCCAAACTTTTGGCCTGTACTGTACTGTATAATTAGTGCGGCTAATCGTTTCTTGTGGTTACATTAAATTCATAGGAGACGTTTTCTCATTGCCTCGATTGAAACCCCGGCTGGAGAGCTGGTTTGCAATCTCTGCCAAGAACTTCGTACCCTGTACAATTAATTTCACTCTATAATCCAGTGTTAATACCGAGGAGGCCTATAATAAAAAAAATATATAAAATTTTTACTGTTATTTTTGTTGTAATTGATTACTGTCCTTTATTGGGTTTGAAAGGAGCGGGGTGTAATGGGAGATTTTGAGGGTGAAAGAGAGACATTCGTCTGGTCTGCAGGAGCCGAGAATCGTGTGTCGGGTGACGTCAGCGGTCACGTGGGCCCGCCTCGGCAGGAAATGGACTCGGCCGCCGCGGTCCGAGGGACGGGGAGACGGGGAGACGGGAGGCGGGAGGAGGAGCGTCTTTTCACCGGCAGGAGTTGGCCGTCCTGTGCCGACCGGACGCGTGTCAGGATGGGCTCCGCGCCGCCCGCCGAACTGCCGTACTGTCCTGGCACCATGTCGGCGGGGGTAAAAACGCGCGCAGCCAGCTAGTCGGCTAGCACGTTTTATTTTTATTGCTATTATTATTGTTATTATTATTATTATTATTTGTCGTCGTCATTTTAAACGCACGCCGACTGCCGGCCTGTCGCCGTCACCTCGTCGGTAAAAATGGAGCTGTTCCAGGCCAAGGACCATTACATTCTCCAGAGCGGCGACGACGCGCTGTGGTGGAGCCGGAAGGATGGGGGCATGAGCGTCCGAGCTGGTGAGCGATTTTCCCAAACCGCCAGTAAGGCCTCGCCGGACGGATGGACGAATGGATGGATGGATGTGTGAACCCTTCGGATAAAACACCCCCCCTGCGGCTCGGTGTCGGTGTGAGAACCTCTTCTCAGCCCTTTGTAGAACGTGGCGGGCTCCGGCCTCTGCTGGGGGCTTTTTTTAGGTCCCGAACAGGTTCGTAAACAGTAACGCGCTTGGGTGACTGTTGATTATTAGTAACGAACCGTCCGAAATATTGGCATCCTGTGAATGGTGCGAGCTTCCCGTCTATGTGTGTGTGTGTGTGTGTGTTTTGTACGTTTATGTGATGTAATTACATGTATTATGGTTATACTGCCTTATGAGTTGTCTCTGTTGTGTTGTATTGGCTGATGTGTAACTTGATTTATTGTCTGTTCCCGGTAATTTGCTCTTCCTCTCCGGCCCGAGGGAACCTGGAGCGCTGTGAGGAGAGTCCCGGCGTTGTAACTGAGAGGCCGGTGGCGGCCCGTGCGAGGATGTGAATGGGCGGCTGGTGGGCGGGCCTGGGTCACGTGCCCCTAGTCACAGTCGTCAGGTTTGGGTTGCAGGGCTGTTCCATTATTTAATTGGAAAAGGCTTTCCGCTGTCCGTTTAAAAAAAAAAAAAAAAAAAAAACAACGCGGCCGGGGCGAAGGCGAAAGGCGCCTCGCTCTCATTTTGCCCTGGAATCATTTCGTAGTCTCAGCCTTGTCCTGGTTATCCGA
The DNA here is from genome assembly GCF_900700375.1 of Denticeps clupeoides. Lineage (NCBI taxonomy): Eukaryota > Metazoa > Chordata > Actinopteri > Clupeiformes > Denticipitidae > Denticeps > Denticeps clupeoides. The sequence goes on from NC_041714.1 coordinate 20,641,161, forward strand.
GCCGGTGAGTTAAGATTTCTGCACATGCGCTAATTAAGTCTCTTGTTGTTCAGTAATGAAGCAGGAATTTCCCCGTGAAAGTGCTTCAAAAGGTCCTAATGCTAATTTATATCATAACTTGAACATCGCTAACTGTGCACAGCCAAAAAAAAAAACAAAAACCCCAGAGTATTTCAGGATGCGTGTTCTGCTGAAGATCTGTAGATTATTCTGGTCTAAAACAGATGCAGGGTCGCACGGTGGTGCCGCAGTGTCGCCTCACACCTCGAGGATTAGGGAGTTCAAGGCGCAGTTTGTGCACTCTCCCCTTGTTGCTGCGGGTTTCCTCCAGGTTCTCCGGTTTCCTCCAGTCGTCCGGAGGCACGTCCACTTGGTGGGTTGGTAACTCAGGATCCGTGTGTGTGTGTGTGTGTGTGTGTGTGTGTGTGTGTGTGTGTGTGTGTGTGTGTGTGTGTGTGTGTGTGTGTGTGTGTGTGTGTGTGTGTGTGTGTGTGTGTGTGTGTATGTATGTATATATATATATATGCGTTCTGTGAGGCTGAAAGCTGGTAGTAGCCTAGTGGGTAACACACTCGCCTATGAACCAGAAGACCCAGGTTCAAATCCCACTTACTGCCATTGTGTACCTGAGCAAGACACTTAACCCTGAGTGTCTCCAGGGGGGACTGTCCCTGTAACTACTGATTGTAAGTCGCTCTGGATAAGGGCGTCTGCTGTAAATTTAAATAACTCACTACATTTATATGGCAAAGTAAACATAAACAAATACAGAGCGCACAGTAAAGCAGACCATACGTGTCTTAAACCACTCAACCTCAGTCTTAGTTGTTTCATTAAGTCATTCAGCGTATTGTGATAATGAAACAAAACTTTATTCAGCCAGTCATAATACACTGTTCAAAAGAAGAGGGAACACACGAATGGTGGATGGAGCGAGACATGATGTCCCAGATGTGCTCAGCTGGATTAGGGTCTGGGGAACGGGCGGGTCGGTCCATAGCATCCGTGCCTTCGTCTTGCAGGAACTGCTGACACCTTCCAGCCACATGAGGTCTAGCATGGTCTTATATTAGGAGGAACCCAGGGCCAACCGCACCAGCATGTGGTCTCACAAGGGGTCTGAGGATCCCATCTCGGTACCTAGTGGCAGTCAGGCTACCTCTGGCGAGCCCCCCCTAAAGTAATGCCACCCCAAACCGGTCATGCCGGAGGATGTTGCAGGCAGCAGGACGTTCTACACGCCGTCTCCAGTCTCACGTCTGATACGTGTGCTCAGCGTGAACCTGCCTTCGTCTCACGCTCACGCCGGCATTCAAAAGTGACCAAAACATCAGCCAGAAAGCACAGGAACTGAGAAGTGGTCTGGAGGTGGACGCAGGTTGCTGTAAATAGTCAATTAGTCTCCCGTTTCCTTCCCTAAATTGCCTTGAGCTGTGGTTTCAGTGGATTTATTTAGGGCAGCTAATCACATGATGATGGTGATGCTTTGTAATGAATGTGTGTAAAGTAGTTGAATTTCTTGCTTGTTTTGGTTGGATGAGAGACATGTTGCTCTCTCGTCCCTCCGTTAGTCCATTACTTTTGGGTAATGCTTGCAACAAGCAGGGTGAAGTAATGGAACCCCCCCCCCCCCCCCCAATAAATGCATTTGTTTTGGGGGACATTTGGGCCAGTGGTGGCCCAGTGGATGGGGAAGTGGCCCTGTAATCAGAAGGTTGCCGGTTTCGAATCCCGAACGGCCAAGGTGCCACTGAGCAGCCTGTCATGGCTGCCCACTGCTCACCAAGGGTGACGGTTAAAAGCAGAGGACCCATCCCGTTCTGTCACCGTGTGCTGCGGTGCAGTGTTTCGCAATGACAATCGCTTCACTTTCAAATTACTTTACGTTTTAGCCTTCAAATCACATGACCGGTGCTTGACTTATTTCTGCCGTATTTTGGAAATAAACATGTTTTAATGGCAGCGATTGCCTATTTATGACTATTGCGAACAGCAGTTTATAGCCTGGCGTTTACTGTATTCTGTCATTACCGCGGTTACTGTACCATGGGTGTGTAACTGTATAATGTGTGTGTTTTCAGCCACTGATCTGCTCCTTGCATGGAACCCAGTTTGCCTGGGCCTTGTGGAAGGTGTCATCGGGAAAATACAGCTTCATGCTGGTAAGTCGGTTCTCCTTGGGTTCTTCTGTGTGTGTGTGTGTGTGTGTGTGTGTGTGTGTGTGAGACATTATTCCAAAATGAACAAATAGGTTGAAACAATGGCATTTGGGAACAGGGCTGCTTCGACAGTGGGCCGATCATCGACATCGACCATTAGTCTGGTTATAAGCCGCGTTGCTATTTAGCTACCTGCTTTTACATTTAACATGAGATCAATTTAATTATGCGGCAAATAATAAAGATAGGAAAGACACGTCACTCAAAAACCAATTTTTTCTTTTCTGTAAACCGGCACATAATCGCTGTGGCGCCGACCGACCGCTAAACCTTGTCCTCGACGACGATGGCGATAATTCTTTGTTCGGCTCCCTGCCGGGCTGTCGCTTGCTGTGTAAATAATGGGCGTAACCGCCTCTTTTTTTTTTTTGTTCCCGCGCTGACGCCGGCGCGCGAAACGCAGGGAAACGCCTGAAAATAACTGTGAGCTGGTGACTCAGGTTTGACTCAGAGGCCCGGCTGCACGTTGCCTTGGGAATTTGGGTCCTCCGAGGGTGTGAATCCAGGCGCAGTTTCTCTTATTACATTTTCTAGAAAGTGCTCCTGGCTCGGAGCTGCTTTGCTGAAGCGAGGGAGTCCCTTTGTGGTGGCAAATTTCCCGTCTGGGGAGCTGCAATAAAGGAAGCCAATTGAATTGAACTTATCCAAGTTCATTCTACCATGGCCATGGGGGGGGGCTCGCCTGGACAAGGACGAAAACATCTGAGCGTTGTACATCACCGAGGTTTAAAGTGACATACAGTTGTTTTCTGGCTGTTCCAAGACCGAAGGTGGAACACGTGGAGTGTTTCTTCCCACTACACTTTCCTACTTCATCCAAATGGCAACATGGAAAAAGTCCTTAGTTTTCTTTTTATTACTTTTCGACAACCTATGTTACGTTTAGCTTGCTCACGAGTTACGCACATCATATGGTTAAGTGTTTTATGTACGTAGGTTAGTTAGAAACTTTTAAAGGATAAAATAATATTCTTTAACATAGTTTTATTGATCGTTTTGTGTTACAATGCGGGTGTATCAATCATGAACATGTAAGCATAAAAGAGCGAGCATGTAAAATGAAGGTAACACTGCATATATTGTTTTTGCTTTTATTGTATGCATATTTCATAAATGCAGGCATGTACAAGTAGACGCACGTGCGGCTGTCAGGAGCTGCGCTGGGCCGCGCGCTCGCGGACGTCACTGAGGAGCTGGGTTTGGGTTGAGTGCAGGAAGGGGCGGTTCATACGGTTTACCACAACGTCGTAGATCTTGAGTGTGAAGAGCGCGCTGGTCGGCCGTGTTCTAGTTACCAGTGTAATCAGTTCGTTCGAAGCGGCACGCCGGAGATCGGGAACCGGGAAATGGAAACGGACACGCGGGTAAAATCCACAAGGCGGAGTTCAGGGGAAATAAAAAAAATGTAAAAAATGTAACAGTCCGCTGGGGGTTTTCATCGTGACAGTGGCATTCGTGATGACCGACAAAAAATTAAAAAACAAATTTTATTTTATTTGAAACAATCCCCAAAACCCCACGCCAACATGCTGTAGGTCCTGTCAAGGCGAGGATGTGGTCTTATCAGGAAGCTGGAGGTATTGTAGTATAGTATTTGTTGGAAAGGGTCTCACAGATTGTGTATTTTCTTACATGCGTTATTAAGGGCAAGTGAATGTAGGAAATGCAGTGACGCTGCCACCAAAAGAGTAGAGCCAAGTTAAATCCGCCCAACGCCGTGGAAAGGGACCTTTTGAAGGGGAGATGAGTGATGCGATCGCATTGTTTCGGCTTTTTGGTATGTTCGAACATGCCCTGAAGTGGACTCCGAAGGCCGTTTATCTGACTGCAGGCCGCGTGCAGCGTTTCCATCCATCACTGTCGAGCTTTAATTTGAGCTCCTGCTCGAAGAAACGATTCATTAGCCTCCTCGCTGTGGGCTGGAGCAGGGCAGCGAGCGGCTGATGGAGTCGCGCCAACTGGAATGCGTGGAATTCCGTGCCTGACGACACCTCCCTCCCTCCCCCCGCCTTCTCTTGGCAGATCTCCCGTTGGGCTTGGTCCTCATCCGTCAGAAGGCGCTGGTTGGTTGTTTACCTGGAGACCATAAAGTGTACAAGATCACGAAGATCGCTGTCGTCGAGCTGTCTGAGGACGATCCGCTGGACCTTGAACTGGAGGTGGGTGGTGGTGGTGTGGACCTGAACATTAACAGCACCCGCGTGAAGGTCATACCTTTCACATGAATGCAACGCCTCTCTGTTGGTGCTCAGCAATTTTATGACATAATATGACACAAATGTTTGTCTTGAGTGTCCTAGTCTAATCAAGGTGGAAGTAGACACCTCCCTGGTAGTAGACCACAAAGTCCCAGGTTCAAACCACCACTTGGCAGTGGTGGCCTAGCGGTTAAGGGAGCGGCCCCGTAATCAGAAGGTTGCCGGTTCGAGTCCCGATCCGCCAAGGTGCCACTGAGGTGCCACTGAGCAAAGCACCATCCCCCCACATTGCTCCCTGGGCGCCTGTCATGGCTGCCCGCTGCTCACTCAGGGTGATGGGTTAAATGCAGAGGACAAATTTCATTGTGTGCACCGTGTGCTGTGCTGCTGTGTATCACATGTGACAATCACTTCACTTTTTTTTTTTTTTTAAACTTACTACCATTGTGTCCCTGAGCAAGACACTTAACCCTGAGTGTCTCCCGGGGGACTGTCCCTGTCACTACTGGTTGTAAGGCGCTCTGGATGAGGGCGTCTGGTAAATGCTGTAAATGGAGCACACATTGTCCTAGCCATCCAGAAGAAATGCCAATGGATTCAGTCTCTGATGACGAGATGTTGTTGGTCATTGTTTTTGTGTATACCACAGATATACCAGGGCTGAAGCTAGGAAACCTGGTAAAGTTTTGTTTTTAAAGTTTACTTACTTGCTTGTTTAGTTAGTTTGACAGGTAGGTGTCCCTTAGAAGGCAGTTGAAGTAGGAAATGTAATAGCATTTTTGTGGGAGAAGGTTCCTCAGTATTTTCTTTTAACTGTGTGGTGATAAAGAAATCATGTCTGTAGCATCCCTTTAAAGTTTGTCTGTTTTTTATTTTTTTATCTTTTGCAATGTATTCTTCAAGCAAACTTAGTGTTAATCTGGATCTCTTACTGACTGACTGCTCTGTTTCAGCTTTGCAAAAAGCATCACTTTGGGATTAACAAACCTGAGAAAATCACCCAGTCACCAGATGAATCCAAGTTCCTGCTGAAAACACTGAATCAGATCAAGTCCAATGTTGCTGTGCCCATCAAGAAAAAGGTTGTTCTATGATGCTTACCTGTTTAATATAATGTTATGTAAAATAGATCTTATTAATCGAACTTTTGTAAACATTGAGCTTCTTATAGGAGGTCTGTTTTTAATTATGATTTAATTATGAACTATGCATGGTATGTATGGTGTCTTGTGTTCCACACTTGATTTATATATACAAATATATGTTGTAGGTCAAAGAGAACAAAGAGAAGGAGCGATTGGAGAAAAGACTACTTGATGAGCTTTATAAAATCTTCATGGACTCAGATTCCTTCTACTATAGCTTGACCTATGACCTCACAAACACAGTTCAGCGACAGGGATCTTTGGACAAGTCTGATCGGCCCCTCTGGAAGCAGGTAATGTGGTTCTCTTCTCCAAAGGACATAGCACTTATTTTACACTTTAAATCAACACCCATACGCTACCAGTGTAGAACAAAACTGAAGATGCGGGACTATGAAATAACACACGTCAGGTTATGTAATAAACTAAAAGTTTTTCATACTCTTGTCTTCATACGTTATCATTCACTCATGTTAATGAGCATCTCATCAAGCGTCTTTTGATGATTACAATAGTGAATAAAGCAGCAAGGGGGTAAAAAGAGGTGAAAACAGAGACACCAAACATGCTTCACTTTCTCCTGATACAACAAATACTAAATGTGTTTCTTGCATTGGTTTCTTCAAAATGGCTCCAGCTCAGTCTCCATAACCACCACAGAGTAGGGGCATCCAAACATTCACCTGGTACGGTGTGTCTGTGTTTAAAATATACAATAGCGTTGCAGTCAAGACTACATATATAAACCTTATTGGACAGGTTTATATATGAACGCTTAGAGGCAGATGCAGTCGCTTTCTCAGTAACTGTCCTTCTGTCTGCTTTAGGTGGATGATCGATTCTTCTGGAACAAGCACATGATTCAGGAGCTACTTGACCTCGGGGTACGTCGTTGTCTTGACCATGATAAATATTTGCTTTTGATGGATTGATGCTCGTTTTGCATGGTATGTTTTTAGTAGTTTAGCGTGAATAGGGAACAGATGTCAATTCAGGGTTTATCGGTTGTAGAGGTTTAGTTGTGTGGTGGGCCCTGAGTAATTGGGGAGGAGTACCGGGTCTTCAGAACTGGTCTTCGGATGAAAATCCAGAACGGGAGGAAAATCTGAATAGCTACAGAACGAAGCATGTCTGTTCCCTGCTCAGGACCCTCAGGTGGACTTCTGGGTTATCCCCGTCATCCAGGGCTTCGTGCAAGTAGAGGAGCTGGTGGTGAACTACAACGAGAGCTCCGATGAAGAGAGGAGCAGCCCCGAGAGCCCCCTCCAGGAGCGCACTTGTGTGGATGACGTTCATCCTCGCTTCACCGTGGCACTCATCTCCCGCCGCAGCCGCCACCGCGCAGGTGAGCGGAAGGCGCAAATCTCCTGCTAATCTGACAATTTCCACAGTGAATAGAAGGCGGTGTCCTCAACGTAATTACATTTGGAACCGGAACATGTTTTCTTTTTTTATCTTTCCTTTCAGGAATGCGCTACAAGCGCAGAGGCGTGGACAACGATGGCCATGTTGCCAATTACGTAGAAACCGAACAGCTGATCCATGTTCACAGCCACACGTTGTCGTTTGTTCAGACCCGCGGATCCGTCCCCATCTTCTGGAGCCAATCAGGATACCGCTATAACCCTCGACCTCGCATTGAGAAAGGTGGTGACCTTTTTCTTCCTCCATGAAAACTGATTGCTCATGCTTAGATGGCCGGATGATGGTGCTGAATTGTTTTGATTTTGAATGTTTTGACCTTGAATTTAAGCATGCTGCATAATATGAAATTTTGGTTCTAGTGTCATTTAGTGTGAATTTATTGGCAGTGGGAAAATATACACTGAGATTTTATTAGCTTTTGAATTGTATTTTTGTATTGAAAAAATGTTTCTGAATATTTTTCCGTAAATAATTTAAAAATCAGATGGACCAGGTTTTCTTCCATGTTCTCTGCTGTCACTGCTGTAGTGTGAAGGCACGTTTCTACTTCCTGTTTCAGGGGAAAAAGAGACAGTTCCCTACTTCTCTGCTCACTTTGAACAGCAGCTGAAAATCTACAAAAAACAGGTGAATTGTAGCAGAACGTCTGGAAAGTGATTCTGCTGCATTATGGATCTTTGGATTCATATTATTTTCTGTGCGCAACCTTATAAAAACTGTTTGTTTCAGAGAGCTGTTGTCTGCATGATTAAATCCATTTTGAACAGCAACGACGTTTTACATAAGTGTCCTCGAGACAAAAATAGTTCCCCCTGTCCTACACATGCTAATGCGCGTTGTGATGTTGTTATTTCGCAGGTCATCATTAACTTGGTAGACCAGGGTGGGCGAGAGAAAATAATTGGCGACGCATACCTCAAACAAGTGCTGCTGTATAATAACCCCAACCTGACGTATGTTTCATTTGACTTCCACGAACACTGGTAAGAACCCTGAGTACATGTCCTGTCATCAGAGACCGATAATGGTCTTTCAGTTATGTAATTTGCATACGTCAATTAGCTTGTAGTGAATGAAAGAAGTAATTATGGCTTTTACTTTAAACGGGGGGGGTGGTATTTGGGGCTTTTGAATGAACTGGATGAATTAAATTACAGTGAGCTAAATGAGATTCCCTGGTGTATTGTCTGGTCTTCACAGCCGTGGGATGAAATTTGAGAATGTGCAGACGCTCACAGACGCTATCTGGGACATCATCACCGACATGAAATGGGCCTGGTGAGTGTTGCTTACATGATCAACTCCTGCTAAATTCAAATTGTTACTGAAGGAATACTTTGACCTGCAGCACCTGTGGTCTAGTGCATCTAGGGCAGTGGTGACCCCTGAAGACACATTTCGTTGTGTCAGCATGTGCGGTGCTTCACAATGACAATCACTTCACTTTCACTTGACTCTATTCCAAAATTATATTTATTTATTTATTTATTTTCCATCATGGAGAAGGTAACCCTTCATAAAGTTATATATGCATTGTATTATGGCTGATAGCTCATGAAAAGTACCTGAGATTATTGGAAGTTTTTTAATTTAATTAGTCTGCAGTGAAGGTTTGAATGTTTACCCTTTTGAATGTAATTAGAAAGTGAGTTTTTATATATATATATATATATATATATGATATTGTATTTTGAGGGTTCTGGTGCTGGTTTTCCGAACAGGGTTGACCAAGCGGGAGTCATCTGCCAACAGGAAGGTGTTTTCCGTGTGAACTGTATGGACTGTCTGGACCGGACCAACGTTGTTCAAGCTGCTGTTGCCCGCGCAGTCATGGAGCAGCAGGTAAGAAGTTCTCCAAAATTTAGTTGCTTGATGTAAATTGTTTAATTATTATTATTCTACTGATATAATTATATAGTAACATAGTTTATGATATTCCCTTAAGCTGAAGAAACTGGGCGTGATGCCTCCAGAACAGCCACTGCCTCTTAAATGCTATCGGATTTACCAGGTCATGTGGGCAAACAATGGAGACACCATCAGCCGGCAGTATGCAGGCACAGCAGCTCTCAAGGTGAGCAGCTGAAATATCTGAGAAAATGACGAATAATTAGAGCTGGTAGAATTTCAGATTTGATCAGTAAAAGCACTTGGTCCATTCTTCTCATATTGGACCTTCCTAAGGATTAAAGAAATATTGCTATATGAACATTACAGTATGAAGTGTTGATTAGGAACGATTTGGTATTATTTCTGAAATATAATTTTCTTTTAATGTGGTGCAGGGAGATTTCACAAGGACAGGAGAACGGAAACTGGCTGGTGTGATGAAGGACGGGGTAAATTCGGCCAATCGCTACTACCTGAACCGCTTCCGTGATGCTTACAGGCAAGCTGTCATTGGTGCGTACTTAAAAAAATCGCTGTATAAATTGCCGACTTTTCTCTTTTGATTTATTACATGTTATGACATAAATACATCCCTCATCTTAACTCCAGAATAGAGAATATTCTAAATGTTAGGGTGGAAGTGCAGAGGTATGATGTGAGCTGTGTAGGAGACACAATTTACTGCTCCATTGGTCTGAACGCTTTATATTTATAGCCCATCCTCTGGGAGGCACTTACTCGCGGTTTGATCGCACGCCGTATCATGCACGCATGGTTAAAGCTTTCAGAACTGACTCTGCTTGGTCTTTTTCGATGCTGGCTTTATGCAGACCTGATGATGGGCCTTCCTGTGACCGAGGACCTCTACTCCATATTCAGCAAGGAGAAGGAGCATGAGGAGAAGGAGAAAGAAAGCCAGAGAGGAGTGCAGGAGCAGGTCAGCCTCCTGCTGCAGACCTACATGCAGCTGCTGCTGCCTGAAGATGAGAAGTTCCATGGGGGCTGGGCCCTCATCGACTGCGACCCCAGGTCAGTCTAGACTTGTAGAATCCAGAATTATTATTAATATATATATTAAAAAAATTGTCACATGGTCACATTTCATAACTTGTTCTAACGTTGTCCTCCCTCGAAAGCCTTATTGATGCAACCCACAAAGATGTAGATGTTCTCCTGCTGCTGTCCAATAATGCATATTATGTAGCATAGTAAGTGTTGAATTTTTTTTTTTTTTTTTTTTTCCCCATTGTTACACCGGGTCCTTATTAACAAATGCATGTTCATATTACTAGCTATGATGAAGAGGCTGATAAAGTTAACCAGTACCAGCGTCTCAGCTTAGAGGGCTTGGAGAAAATTGAAATAGGTGAGCAGTGGGCATTCACTGTATACGTGGAATTTTTTCTATTTATTATTCTCGTTCTATAATCGGACTTTTTCTCCTGCAGGTCCAGAGCCCACACTCTTTGGCAAGCCCAAGTTCTGCTGCATGCGGCTGCACTACAGGAACGGAGAGACGAGTGGATACTTCCACACGTTGAGGGCTGTGACGAGGAACCCAGAGGATGATGGGAGAGGTAACGCATGTAATGCAAACACTTACAAGCCGGCCCTGCTATTAGACAGTGTCGGCGTTTGCTTACCCGGCGATTTCCGAAATTCTAGACACGCTGCAGTGCATCGCTGAAATGCTCCGAATAACCAAGGAAGCCATGGGCCTTGACCTGCAGGTGGTGGAGAAGAAACTGGAACGGTCAGTTGCATCTTCCGCTGTCTGGGTTCTTTGGAAAAGAAAACGTTTCCACGTCAATGTACTTTTTTTTTTTCAGGAAACACAGTAAGCCTCATGAGGACATTATGGGCATTCAGAGTAAAGCTGCTGACCAGCTCCTGGGTTCTGGTCTTGCTCAGGGCAAAAGTTTTCTGTTGAATAAATTCTCATCCCTCAACCAAAAAGTCAAGCAGTCCAACGTCAACATTGGCAACTTCAAGCCACTCGGCAGGCTTGGGACCTTCTCCAAACCGGACGTGAAAGTGAACTTCCTCAAGCCCAACATGCGGGTCAGCCTATGGAAGTCCGATAGCAGCTTGGAGACCGCCGATGGAAACCCCGGCGCGGCGGCCATGAAGGAGCACACAGACCTGGAGATGTCCTCCGACTCGGACTCCTGTCACTCGGATGAGCACCCTCGTTCGGGCTCTCTGGAGAATGTGGACTATGTGCTGCCCAGCTGTGGCATTGTAGCATCGGCCCCGCGACTTGGCAGCCGCTCTCAGTCTATCTGCAGTGTGGAGCTGCCGGTGCCGTCCGTCATTCGGGCGCCCCACTCGGAGACCAATCAGGACAACAGCCAGTCCCCCGGGACGGCGTCGGAAGCCGAGGAAGCCATCCTGATCGACTTTGGCACTCCCATTGAAGCCTACTGCCACCAGTTCGCCCAGGACGCACAGACCAAACGGGTGGTCGTGGCAACGGAGGAGCATCCAGCTCTGCCGGAGATCCTCGGTGCTAAAGTCCCCTGCACTGCACCTCCAGCCCGCCCAGCCAATGAGCAGCAGCTTCCGAAAGAGCAGTCCGAGCAGCAGCTCTCTCGACCGTCCCAGCTGGACGTGAAACCCGCGCCGCCTGGTGCTCCCTCTCTCCTGACCGTCCAGCCCCCCGGCTCCGCGCTCTCCGGCAGCTCCCAGAAGAGCCTGGGCTCCCAGGCGGAGGGCAGCCTGGGTCCCTCGCCAGCGGAGGGCATGGGCAGCCGCGTGGTCTCCCCCTTCGCCAAGATCAAGAGCTCCATGGTGCAGGTGGCCAGCCTGACGCAGGCCGGCCTCACCCAAGGCATCAGCTTTGCCGTGGCCAAGGTCCAGAAGAGCCCGGACCCCGAGGCGGTCGGCGAAGCCCAAGAGAACGAACTGCGGGCCATGTTCACACAGTGCCAGACCAGAATCATTCAGATCTAGCACCTTCCCTCTTCTTAATTTCCCAGTGTTTTTTTTTTTTTGTTTTTTTTTAAAGAGCGTAACTTCCAGTCCAGCAGCAGTAGCAGACGCTTGATTTTAGCTGAAAACCGCGCTTTTAACCATCCTCCCCTCGTCCTGACTGACGTTTACAGTCCGCGTGGTACGTCAAAGGCCTACGCTAACTAGGACTGTGCCCGCCCATCAGTTTCGCATGAAAAATGGGCTCGGTCTGTCCGAGATCGATCCGGGCGAGCACCGTGGCTGCATGACGTTTAGAGGAAACCGCCTTCACGCGCAGTACGCGTTCGCCACACCCGTTCCGTGTGAGGATAACAGCTTTAGCCGCTTCCTGTAAACCCCGTAGATAAAGACTGACCAAACTCGGTGTTAGACAGTAACGTGAGTAAGAAAACGACAAAAAAAAAAAACGGTGACCTTAAATGTCAAACGAGTATCATAGCTGTCGTGTGTTATCACTAGAATCGCACCAAAGTAGGAATTAATCTGGTCAAAGTAAACCGTCGAACATGTAAGTATTGTAAGTATGTAGTTCCTACGTATCTGCTTTCCAGTGTCGGACATATTTGTAGGCAGAAATGTAACCGTAGCATCACCTCTGCACTACACTTCATTAGGACTAGATCCTTTTTTTGGTAATAATTTCTAAGACTCTTAAGTCATTGTGTCAAATTAACAGTCGTCGTATTGCACAATTTGATATTTGAGGTTGAATGGATCTCATTTGGCTCTCGTTTTCAATTGGCGTTTTTTTTTTTTTTTTTTAAAACCAGCGCTGTAGCAGAAAGTGAAAATCTGATCGGTTTTAAATGTCCTTGTTTTGTTGTGTGTGTGTGTGTGTGTGTGTGGGGGAGGAGGATCACACATATGCAAGGAGCCCCGGCCAAACACAGTTCAACGCTGTTTGCACTCTTCAAGCACGCCTTAAACTGAAATGCTGTGTATTTGTGGCATTTTATGCCTTTTGGATTCCTGATGCAGATTTGATTTATTTTATTTTTTTTAAATTAATATAATAATGATCAGTGCAGGGGATTTTTTTTTTTTTTTTTTAACTTTGCATCCCATGCTGCAAGACACTGCAGCGGTAAACATAATCATGTGCAAATGACTGAATTGTGATATGACTGCTCGGCCATTTGTCATTTTAAATTATTTCTCGCAAGTACGAATATCAAAAAGCTATTGATTTTGGCCAAAATATGGTCCTAATGCTGTCTCAGTTCAGGGGTTCTGTCGTTGTGAGCCAAGTCTAATTTCCACTGTGCGTCACCGGTGCAGAAATGAGTCACAAACGGGTCATAAAGACTCCAACGAGTGGGCTAATCTCTAAGATGTGTATGGTGAAGCCTTTGAAATTTGACAGCCCTGTGCCGGAACCCCTGAATCGGGACTCGGGTAAATGTCACTTCTCATTTGCATAATGAACATGTAATAACAGAGTTATTAGAGGCGGGATGAAAGGCTGATTTAATAATGACAACGTGTGTCTGACCAAAGCAGGGCCTGGCGTTGATGGTGCGACAGCATCTTCTGGATACTGGATCCTATTTAAAAACCTGCCCTCTTGCAGGGGAGTAGCGACGGTGATGTTCAGTTTTACTTTTCTCCCTACCGAGGAAGAATTCCTAAAATATCTTTCTATTTCTGTTCACCTGCTCTTGTTCTCTGTTCTCAACTTGATTTATTACCAACCGGATGCCCTTACACAAATGTCCCTGCTGAAAAATAAGACCTGTGTCTCAAACCAGCACGCAACTGGGTTTAGATCTAGATCTTTAGAATTTTTTTTAAATTTTTTTATATCTGGGCACTGAGAGGTTTGTGTGTGTGTTTTTAGGTATTTTAGGTGCAGTGTACACAATGATTTTTCGGACCTCTTCCTACACTTCATTCACTGTGGTGGTCAGACCCGGGTGCAAGAGCATGTATCCTAGTCTTGTGTTAGGTAGTGTTGGGTTTTTAGTGCTCGATATGCCACGTGTTTACGCTCCGGGACATACTGGCCTGGTACTTCGGTCTCGAATGCTGCTGACTTTTACGGTCCAGACTTCAAGCTGTCATTCTTCTATATTGAACAATATAGAGATATTATTTGATTCTTTTACATTATTGTTGCATGCACTGGATACGAAATGGTCCTGAAATGGACATTGAACAGAATATCATTTATTCCTGTAAACATTCCTTCAGCTTTTTAATTTTTTGTATTTTCATGTGTACAGCCTCTGCTACAAATGTGCAGTTTTATTATGGTTTCCTTTTTTTTTTTTTTTTTTTTGGACTCAAAGTGCTCATAATACCTTGTCTGGTTTGGTGTTAAGGTTTCAATTCACTGATCGTACTTCTGCCACCAGGAACACTGACTTCCTGCAAGCACTTCCAGTTTTTTGCACAGCGTTCAAGCACACTTTCCAGCGTTTTCTTTCAGTCTGCAGGGGCGGGTCAGCGCTCAGTAGTCATCCATCAAACACAGGTTTTTATTGCATATTGAAATGCCCTATTTATTCTTATTCCTGGTCCTTTCGTTGAATGTTTGCTATTAAAATGTGTAATATTAACGATTAACTGTGTAAACTGCTGTATTTTAAGATGTTGCGGGGTGTGTGTATATATATATATATGGGAGGATTTTTCAAGTAAATAATTTAAAACCACAATTTTTGGATGTTTGGTTTTCTTCAAGGAATCTTTATTTGTTGGTAGTAATAAGTGGAAGGAGATGCATCTGAAACAGCGCGATACCTCTACCTGAGCCCAGCCATTAGCACAGGGTTCGAAAGAGAGGAGCTCCTCCCAGGGTCCTACACTCGGCTCGGCAGCGCAGGCCGTAAAACAGGAGGCGGCATGTTCTCCTCTGAGCGTCTGCCTGCGCGGGGATCAGGTTCCTTTTTCCCCTCCGGAGAGGACGGTGGAAACCGGCGGTTCTCAAAAGCATGCCCTGACAAGGCCTGATGTAATGACAGACCCCAAATGCTAACTTTCAATTCCCAATGGCAATTGGATCAATAAGTTCAAATCGGGTAAAAACGATTACTGTATAAATCCATTTTTTACAAATCACTTTATTACCTTGAACACTCACACGTATTTAATCACTTTGCAAAAGAAATATTAAACATTCATTTACTTATTAACATCGTGGTTGATGCGGGGATATTGCGCCTGCACTTTTTTTTTTTGGTTTTGGTTTTGCACTTTTGCTGATACCCAATAGTTAAATTTTTAACCCTTTCAGCTTCAAAACAGGTATAAACTGTCCACAACAATGTTTGAAAAATGACCGACATTAACAAACGTGGGTAAAAAAAACGTTCCTATGGTTCATTGCCATTGGCACATTTCTGCTGTTGTATCCGGTTCATCCGCACCATCTCCAGGTTCTTCGCTCTCAGCCACGTGTCCCTGCTGAGGGACGTCTGGCCGAAACTCAGGGAGAGCAACCTGCACACAGTCCAACGTCACGGCAAATCCGTTCGCAAGGATCTGATTACGTGCCAAATGTGAACGGACGAAACCCACCTTGAAACCACCAGCAGTCTGTGCAGATCTTCTGCGGAAATGCTCTGGGGGTCGTCCTTGCGCATGTCAACGAAGTCATCTTCTACAGCCTGAAAAACCCAAAGCTCCCAAGTCAGTCTCTCCCACCAACAATTTGGGATTTTTGGTGGCCTGTTTTTGCAGACACGAACCACCAACGTATGCATTAAAAAAAAAAAAAAAAAATTAAAGACTGCAATGGTGACCTTTGTGACCTCCTCTGCGATGTTGTAGTCCAGCTCCCTGGCCACGCTCAGGTACGTGCGGTACTTATTCAGCTGGGACGGCAGCTGGGCCGCCTGCACCGCACCGAGATACTCCTCCAGGTCGGGTGGGGTGAGCTGGGGCTGTAGGTGCACCCGACAGTCAGACTTGCGTAGAGGGACGACAGAATTTAAAAAGGAGTTAGACGGATTACCCGCGGCATTCAGTACTACCTTAGAATAAAGTTTTATTTTTAGATCTTTGTGGTCACGTGATTACACATATTTGCAGGCAAGTTGCATTTAATGACATTTCATTTTGTAAGGACAGGCTATATATCGAATGTAGTCGATTTATCTCTGCCTGTTCCATGTAGCGACTATTGTGAGCATTGAATAAAAATCCTAACGTTAAACAGACAGCATGTACGCTGTCCCCGCCCATACGGAGAACTCTCCTGCTGTAAGCGCGTTTTTCCTCGCAGTAAGACCATACGGCTAAATTAAATCGCTAAAAAAATCCCTGCTATAATTCAACTTCTCATCGGCCTTTGTTTCAGAGCTCCTTTTCGACGCCTGGGTTCTATTGGTCGCAACACGCAGAGGTCAAAGTTCACGAAAATTTACAGAATTTACAGAAGAAAAACATTAAATGTTTAAATTCATTAAACTGGTGGCATTTCATGCAATAAAGGCCCAAATACAAGGATTTACAAATACATTAAGGCATCAAGATTATATATATATATATATATATGTGTGTGTGTGTGTGTGTGTGTGTGTGTGTGATATAGCTTAAAAATATTGCAATTTTTAGGCCATATTGCCCGGCCCTACATGATTATTATAATGCTTATAAAGAACTAAGTAAAGGTCATTTGCAGACTGTCTGCTGCCCTGAGCTTTCGTGCCCTTACTGAAGTCTTTGTAATGTAGCTGCAGCCATGGCAACCCCATGAGACTAGCGCACGAGAATAGCGCGGCACATTCCTCAGGCCGCAATGCCATCGGCCTGAGGGGACCGTCACAGTCGCCGCTGACCCTGCAAACCGTCTGATGGAAAACAAACAGGGCTCAACCGGGCCGCCGCTGCCACGGAAACTTCGCATGTGTAAACCTAGAGGTGATTCTGCCGGCGTGTGTGTGTGTGTGTGTGTGTTTTGAGGCCTTTTGTCCTCACAGGCAGCAGTGATCGCGCTTCCGACGTGACCAGCACGTTAATATTGCAAGGGAATTCCATCTGATGGTAGCTGAAGTCGTAATCAACCTTCTGCCAGGAGATCACGTTGCCGAGGGCTGTGATGTTCCGCACGCCTGTGCCATAATAAAGAGAGAGAGGGCCAGTTAGTCTTCGCCACAACTCGAACCGAACGCACAGGGACAACGACCATTTGCTCAGATGTGGAAATGCGGTGGTGTACTGTACACCCATAACAATGAATCAGAACCTAGAAAGTAGCAAAACGTTCTCCATCAACATCGAAACGCGCCATTTCACGTGACGCGTAACACACGCAAGCTTCTTTATCGACCGCATGCTGTGGTGAATCGCGCTAAAGTCACAAACCACACGGCGACGGTGCGGTTTGCTTTCCGTTTCTCTTCTAGTTTTAACATCAGTCCTGCAGCAACTTTTCACCAGAAATGGTTGCACTCTGACTGCATTTTATTCTGATGAACATTTTTTTGCTTAAAATAAAAAAATAAAATAAAAAGTTGCTATTAATATATACTGGCATTCTGATAAATCAAATTCATAAAAATATATATACATTATTATTTATAGTGAATTTAATTTATGTATATATTTTTTAATGAATTTGATTCATCAGAATGCCAGTCGCACATATGCCCCCCCCCAGGACATCACCCAACTCTAAAAGCATTCAGTTTACAGCGGAGTCTGTATGGAGTAAACACCGTCGGCTTGGAATTTCACACGTTCCCATCACATTCCCCTCACATGACCGATTGGGACCGTTTCGTTAACGGGAAGCACTGGTCTCAAATCAGTTATCACCTAAAAAGTAACCAGATCTCACTCGGCTGCCGAAGGCCTTTGGAATGCTGCAGACGCTTCCCATCAACCTTCTGGAAGCTACAACGGCAGGTCGGCCCTGGCTGGTTTAGCTCGGTTGCAAAAATAAAAGCGTGACCGCGAACAGAATTCCGCGCCGCCGGCAAGCAGCGAGCACTCGGGGACGAGACCGAGGTCCTCACCTGTAGCGTCCAGCTGTCCCTGCTCCAGCTGGGTCTCATCCAGGAACAGGCAGGCGTTGCTGGGCAGCTGCAGAGCGCCGCTCACCAGGCGGTTGGCGACGTAGTCCTTGCGCGGCACCAGGCGCGCCCCGTTCATGTTGGCGAGGCTCATGCCCAGGCGGTACGACTGCGAAGGGGGAAACGGAATTAAAATCCTTCTGGATTTTACCGACTCGTAACCCAAGTTAGACGTCTGTTCAGCGTAAAGGGACGCACGGAGGTCACGAGCTGCTGAAGGATCTGATAAAGTCGTTCGGTGTACGGGCAGCTGTGAGGGCACCCGCTCAGGTTTAACGCGAATTTACCGAGAGGGAGGACGTCGCGCCTGGCGTACCTGCAGAGATCGATGGACAAGAAAACGTTCACGTCAATCAGTATTAAGAGGATGAAGAAATTGAATTAAAGGCCCCAAACTAACTCACACGGTGGAGATGAGGTGGAGGAGGAGATACTCTGCTGCCAGGGCGTCGCCCAAGAGGACGTGCGTGAGGTACTTCAGCAGCTCCGACCTGACTGAGTCAAGCTCACTCAGGAAACTGCTTAGAACTTAACAGGAAGAGATAAAAAAAACATTAGCGGTTGAACATCTGCAGGTTTTGGTCCCGGGAAAAAAAAGGAGGCGTTCCCCTACAGGCACGCCTCTCCTCCGAGGCAGCAGGGGGCAGCAGTGGGTTGTTGTGCTGGAGCGGCTGGATGTGTAGCACGTGGAGACGGGGCACCAGGGACGCTGGGGGGCTGTGAGCTCTCTGCTCTTCCTCCGTCTCCATGGGGTCCAGCACGGACGATGCCTCCCTGTAACGTGCGTAACGGGGTATCGTAATCTGACGGTCCGTATTATCGGTACGAGGGTGAACGAGCTGTACCCGTCTTACTTTTCATCGTTCACGCCGCTCAGTGCTGGGTCGACCGACAAAATCCCGAACACCTCCAGAGTGTCGTTCACCTTATAGCTCTCAAACCCCTCATAGACCTACGAGCAAAAATTCATAAACTGTTCATGTAACACGTACAACACATTACGTTTACTCTGCATCCAGTGAAGGACGATTAAAAGCCATGTTAATTATAGAGAGTGTTTCTGCCATTGAATCTGACTGATCGTCAGTGGGAACCCACCTTCACCAGACATGCAGGACCCTGCTCGCCGGGTAAGGGGAAATTGAGGTCCAGCGGGGAGGAAACGGGCGAGGCTGCGCTGCTGCGCGCTCCTCTTTCCTGGCGTCTGGAATCCCCGTTGCCACGGAAATCGGCAGAGTTCGGTGTGCCTGGGGAGAGGGGAGACAGACCGAAAGTCCCTTCAGATGGACCACGGTCACATTGTGGGTGGTAGTAGCCTAGTGGGTAACAGTTCACAGTCGCCTGTGAACCAGAAGACCCAGGTTCAAATCCCACTTACTACCATCGTGTCCCTGAGCAAGACACTAAACCTTGAGTGTCTCCAGGGGGGGACTGTCCCTGTAACCACTGATTGTAAGTCGCTCTGGATAAGGCCGTCTGATAAATGCCGTAAATGTAAATGTCACGTCGTGTTAACGGACAAGAGAAAACCTTCGATCCCCACCTGCGTTTGTTTCTCTCTGTCTTTGGGGCTGTGAGTCCATTTCTTCATCTTCCTCAAAACTGCGCTTCTGCCGGTTCGGGGTGTAAGAGGTAGAGGGCACAACTCGAGCTTGGCTGGAGCCGGCATAGTTGTGAGCAGAATTAAGGGGAAAGGGCAGAATTTAATGGACTTCGACAACGGACGGTTCTCGCTGCTGCGATCACAGAGAGAATGAGGAGGAGCTTCTTCGCGCAGGCTATTCAAGCTCTCAACCACCTCAACACCACATAGGACACAACACGAATACACTCCAGCACTTTCAATCACTCTGGAGTCACTCCCCACTAGAATGTTTGCACAAACTCTATACATTTCACTTTATACTTTGACTTCACTCATTTGCACACCTCAGTCCTTTATGTTAAAGGCATAAAAGTGTGATTTTTGGTTATGTTTGCAATATTTGCATACTGGTTCATTGTATACTTGCAATATTTGCAATACTGTGGTCTGTAGCAGTCGGCAAAGCATCTCACGGCATATCATGCCATGTATGACTATGTATGTGACAAATACATTTTGAATTTATATATATATTCCAAAATAATTAAATATCCCTTTGCCGTTCCGAAAGATCAAAAAGGCGTATCTTTAGGATACCTATACTGCTGTTTCTATGACAACCTGAAATGGCAGAAATAGGAACACTGTACTGCGTAAGATCGTATGAACATGAAGGATATCTCTTTCACCCACGCCGATTCCCCAGGAATGGGGACGCAGTAAAAAGTCTGCCGTTCCGAAGTGACTGCTTTTCTCGAGTTAAAGTCCACCGGCTGCAATAAGGAAAAAAAAAAAAGGGAGCTGCATCACTCAGCCTATTAAAGCAGACAGACTTCTACCAACCAATGTATTTCAGAAATTATGCATGTGAAATTGGGTTTTTGCTTTTATAGGAATTTTAAAATATTCCTGTCTCAGTACATTGCCACTATTCGAAGGACGTAATACCACTCATCGTGGAAGACATTGGTGTTAATAAATGTAGAATGCAATGCCTCTTATAGTCATTATATGCATGTACAATGAAATGAAAAGCAACTTGTATTTAGAAAATACAATAAGGTGTCAGAGAAATGATAAAGTGACAGTGCTGTATACAGTACAGGCCAAAAGTCTGGACACACCTTCTCATTCAATGTATTTTCTTTATTTTCATGACCATTTACGTTGGTAGATTCTCACTGAAAGCATCAAAACTATGAATGAACACATGTGGAGTTACATACTTAACAAATAAGGTGAAATAAGTGAAAACATGTTTTATATTCTAGTTTCTTTGCTCTGATTACTGCTTTGCACACTCTTGCCATTCTCTCCATGAGCTTCAAGAGGTCGTCACCTGAAATGCTTCTCCAACAGTCTTGAAGGAGTTCCCAGAGGTGTTTAGCACTTGTTGGGGTCCAGCTCACCCCAAACCATCTGGATTGGGTTCAGGTCCGGTGACTGTGGAGGCCAGGTCTCCACTTTTTGTTAAGTACAGAACTATGAATGAACACGTGGAGTTTTGATGCCTTCAGTGAGAATCTACCAATGGTAAATGGTCATGAAAATAAAGAAAACACATCGAATGACAATTGATTTTGATTTGATAGCATTTACCAGACGCCCTTATCTAGAGCGATTTACAATCAGTATTTACAGGGACAGTTCCCCCCCGGAGCAACTCAGGGTTAAGTGTCTTGCTCAGAGACACAATGGTAGTAAGTGGGATTTGAACCTTCAGGTTCATAGGCAAGTGTGTTACCCACTAGGCTACTACCATCCTAATTGTGTGGGAAGGTGCGTCCGAACTTTTGGCCTGTACTGTACATATGGAAAGAATAAATAATTGAGTATGGTTTTTTTATATATACAGTGTGTGTGAAGGACAAACATGTAGTGAGAAGTGGATATTGGACAGTGGGAAGATTAATATTGTACAATGTACAGATATTGCACAGTATTTCAACGCTAAATAAATATTAATATTGCACAAATGGTGGATAGAAGGAAGGAGGTCTGGTGGTTTGACTGTGTAGTCAGTGCCTGTGTGAGTTTAGAGTGGATATGGCTTTTGGTATAAAAGCTGTTAGATCCTGTTTGATCATGAAAACGTAGATTTTCAGGGTAAATTAAGGCGACCTGCGACAAACGCAAACGAAACAATTAAACCTGACAAACTTACTGCACACTCGGTCACGTCCTTGTACTTGCCGCACTTCAGGGCCTGTTGATCACATGAAGGAAGAGCATAAAGCGCGGAACCCCTGGACATCTGCCGTCCGCTCACGGTTACAACTTGTTAAACCGACGTGCACACGGTATTATTTCAGGAAAATCCGCCAGTACCGACCTGAACTTCCGTGGTATTGCACATCCCCAGTGGAAACCGCTGCTTTCGGCCAGGCGACTAAAGCGCTGCATTGTGGGATCTGTAGTTTTTTGTGTGTGTGTGTGTGTTGCCAGCGCTTCAGATCTATGTAACGTAAGTCCGAAACCCCTGAAACGGTCTAGAACTGACAGCAACGTCCTGCCACGCTTACAGTAGTTTATCGTTGGAACAGTGGACCGGAACCACCCATATTTCGGGACGCAAGCCCTAAGCCAATCGCGGGTCAGAACACGCGTTCCTTTACCTTGGACTCGGTGGTGGGGTCCACGGTCTCATACACCCCCATGTAGAACTCGGGGGCGAACATGTCCTGCACCAGGCAGCGGAACCTCACCAGGCCGTTGGGCTTCAGGTAATGCAGCGGGACGTCGTTCAGCGAGGGAACCTGCACGGCGGGAGGGGGGACAGACGACACGCTCCACCACCCGGCCGCCAACTTCCCACATGGCCGCGGCGGACGCGCGGCGAGGCGCTGGGACATGCTTACCCAGGTCCGGGACACGTTTTCTTCCATCTTATCCTTGAAGTAGTCCAGGACTTTCTTCTCCCAGTCGGGACTTCCGGTACCTTGAGCTTTAACACAAGAAAAAGAGTCAGGCTGAAGATTCACTTTTTTATTTCCCTTATGTTAACCATAGAATCCGCGACATAGCGCTGACGATTAACTTCACTTTGGTGATTTGTGTGAAGAAGGTGCAACAAGTTTTTAAGCAAAACGCCGACACGTGACAACAACGCTTTAAAAAAACAAAAAAAATATCTGAATTCATCGTCGCGTCTCACCGAAAATCCCCTCGACGATTCCCAGCGGGTTATTAATCCAGTCGTCCACGGACGGCATTATCACGAAACACGCAATGAACAAAACAACAACACGGCAGCGACCTCCTCAACACGCACACCACCCCACGCACCTCGCTGTGGCGGGAAAATCGCGTCATCGCCGACTTGACCCCGTGAACCCGGACGTAACTGTTACGTCACGGCAGTTCTTTTAGAGCCAGTTCGTTCAAAAGATTCAATTATTAGGCAACTTCCTTTCCTTTGGCAAAATGGGTCAAAAGAAGGACTTGACAGGCTCAGAAAAGTCAAAAATAGTGAGATATCTTGCAGAGGAATTCAGCTTCTGAAGCGTGATCATCGAAACAATCAAGTCATTCAAAATAGTCAACAGGGTCGCAAGAAGCGTGTGGAAAAACCAAGGCACAAAAATAACTGCCCATGAACTGAGAAAAGTCAAGCGTGCAGCTTGCCACCAGTTTGGCCATATTTCAGAGCTGCAACATCACTGGAGTGCCCAAGAGCACAAGGTGTGCAATACTCAGAGACATGGCCAAGGAAAGAAAGGCTGAAAGACGACCACCACTGAACAAGACACACAAGCTGAAACGTCAAGACTGGGCCAAGAAATATCTCAAGACTGATTTTTCTAAGGTTTTATGGACTGATGAAATGAGAGAGTCTTGATGGGCCAGATGGATGGGCCCGTGGCTGGATTGGTAAAGGGCAGAGAGCTCCAGTCCGACTCAGACGCCAGCAAGGTGGAGGTGGAGTACTGGTTTGGGCTGGTATCATTTAAAGATGAGCTTGTGGGGCCTTTTCGGGTTGAGGATGGAGTCAAGCTCAACTCCCAGTCCTACTGCCAGTTTCTGGAAGACACCTTCTTCTGAACAGTGGTGTCTGGGAGGCTGTGGTTGCTGCTGCACGCAATGTTGATGGTGAACTGATCAAAACACTGACATAATCCATGGATGGCAGGCTTTTGAGTGTCCTTGCAAAGAAAAGTGGCTATATTGGTCGCTGATTTGTTTTTGAATGTCAGAAATGTATATTTGTGAATGTGGAGATGTTATATTGGTTTCACTGGTAAAAATAAATAATTGAAATGGGTATATATTTGTTTTTTGTTAAGTTGCCTAATAATTATGCACAGTAATAGTCACCTGCACACACAGATATCCCCCTAAAATAGCTAAAAATAAAAACTACTTCCAAAAACATTCAGATTTGATATTAATGAGTTTTTTTGGGTTCATTGAGAACATGGTTGTTGTTCAATAATAAAATTATTCCTCAAAAATACAACTTGCCTAATAATTCTGCACTCCCTGTACTTCCCAGCAGACTGTTTACCAAGCTGATGGTGTCATTATTGGGTTTACTAGGCTTCACATGTTAAGTTGTTTATGTATACATGCATTGCAATAAAGGCGCCTAGTACACGTTTGTCCTCGTATCCGATCTGCTGATTATACCCACTCATGATAGAAGGATTTGGCCAATTATGCACGTGGGTGTTGGACGTCTTCACTGGCAGACCACAGGCGGTGAGAGTTAGGAACTGCGTTTCTAGCAAGGGTGCGTACTCAGTCCTCTGCTGTACTCCCTCTACACCCATGTGGCCACTCACTGCTCCAACACCACCACAAAGTTTGGTGATGGGGTTCAACTACGATGAGATGGCCTACATGGAAGAGGAAGAGAACCTCACCCTATGGTGTCAGGAAAACCACCTCCAGCTGAACCTCATCAAGAGGTCAGCATCAGTGGGACTCCAGTCAAGAGGGTGAGCAGCTTCAAATACCTGGGTGTCCAGAAGACCTGAAACAGAATCTGAGACAGTTACATTTACAGCATTTACCAGACGCCCTTATCCAGAGCGACTTACAATCAGTAGTTACAGGGACAGTCCCCCCCTGGAGCAACTTAGGGTTAAGTGTCTTGCTCAGGGACACAATGGTAGTAAGTGGGATTTGAACCTGGGTCTTCTGGTTCACAGGCGAGTGTGTTACCCACTAGGCTACTACCACCCTATACAGTTGAGAAAGTTCAGGGTGTCTCCAGACCCACTAGGCTACTATCAGTATCACCCAGGAATATGACTCCGGCCATGACTGAGGGACTCGGGAGGAGTTTCTGTCGTCAGTCCATAAGGATGCTGAACGAGGAGATGCCACCGTGACACAGCACTACCTGGTACGTCGCCCCGCTGATCTGAAATCAGTGTTTCTTGCAGTGATTGGCGAGACACGGTGGGTGGAGCAAGCTGATTACAAACCAGTTTAAAAAAAAACTATTAATAACAATTGTAAGATTCTAGAATCGCGGTCCAGTGTTAATCCGCCTATCTGGAAAAGGTTTTGATTGCGCCACGAAAATGAGCTGTTAATATTTACACGTCTACATATCGAAAATGAAATTACACCGATAAAAGTTCTCCCCCGCCCGGCTAACAGATGGCGCTAACAAATGTTTGTCGGCTGACTCGGTAATCGATTGTTATGACCCGTTAAAGGACCACGCGTACATTTTCCGCTGATCTGTATACCAGCGCGATTGGACGTCGACGGCGCGCGTTTCCTGCTAACAGGCTGGTGTGCATTGTTAGCAAATCGACCGAGTCGACGCTCCCCGCAGCCCGCGGCGTCGAGCAAGAGCCGTCCCAGATCCGGGTTGTGTGGAAGTTGCGGCCGCGTCAGCTGGACGGCGGGCGACGTGTGAACTCCGAGCGAAAATGGCTGATAGGAGAAGCGGCAACGTCCCGAACTCGAGCGCCAATTTATTGTTCTCCACGGCGCCGGAGTTTAACTTTAACCTGCCGTTCATCCCCGTCAGCCAGGCCACGGGCCCCGCAGTTCTGTCCGGAGGTGAGACGGGGGCATTTTTTAAATGCTTTTTTCTGGATTTGTCAGCTAGCATGTTTGGCTAAATTGGGTTAGCGGGTTTTAATGATATTTACCTGGTCAGCGACAATAAATGCCACCTGGGCAATAGCGGGTTACAGTGGCTTTAATGCCCCCAGAGACATGTCACCTTAATACGGGTTACACTTCTGTTAAAGCGGGTCATCATGTACCTTTAAAAATATAATGATGTATTTTTTTTTCTAAGTAGAGGATACGAGTGACGTTACTAACGTTTAATAAATAATAATTTCCCCCTTTTAGATGACTCCACTGATGTTGGAGAAGAGGACAGTTTTCTGGGACAAACCAGCACCACCGCAGCTCCACAGCACTCCACCCTGAGCTACTTCTCCAGCTCGTCCAGCGGCAGTGACCCGTTTGCATCTATCGGCCATCAGCCGTTCCCACCGCCCGTCTCCTCTTCTGCGGGCCCGGCGCCCGTCTCCGGCCCGCCGGTCTCTCAGTTCGGCGGCACGGTTTACCAGAACCCGGTGGGCCGATCTACGCCGCCCCCCAGCGCGGGGACCCCGCCGCCCCCGCAAGCCACACCGCAGCCGTTCAACCCGTACCGGCACACGCCCACGAGCAGCCGAGCGAGCCCGTACATCCCCGCCCCCGAGGTCCAGCAAACGATGTCTCCGCACAACTACAACGCGTACGCCCAGCCGCCCCCGGCACAGACGTTCCCGCCTGCTGCCTCCGCGTTCAGCAAGGTCGTCTGTCCAGCGATATTTCAGTTTATATCTGTTCATATCAGTTTATCGAAGGTCCCCTGACATGAATTTTTTTGCTTTTATACATTTACATTATTTATCAGACGCCCTTATCCAGAGCGACTTACAATCAGTAGTTACAGGGACAGTCCCCCCCTGGAGCAAAGTGTCTTGCTCAGGGACACAATGGTAGTAAGTGGGATTTGAACCTGGGTCTTCTTGTTCATAGGCGAGTCAGTGTAGATAATGTTTTAGGGGAGGGGTGGGAAACATTTCCCCCTTATGACATCACAAATTCCAGATCAGACTGTCTGAGCTGCCACTCGAGCAGAAAGACCAAAGCGCTCTTTACACCTATCGCCGTTTCAGGATCTTAGACAGACTAGGGGAACTCATATTGATGTTAAATAAACTCAAAAAGTCAAATTTTCATGATTGGGGACCTTGAAGACGCAATGCTATGAAATTAATTTGCAAAGGAGGGAGGGACATAATTATGGAACACTGCTAGATCATGGCAACTGTTCGACTAATGTTATGACCAAACTGGGAGTAATGTAGATGGTGCCTGCTTCTCTGCTCTTCCAGCCTCCACCTCCTCCTGCACAACACCCAGTGCCACCAGCAGCTTCTACTATGACAGGACCCGTTGTCCCAGCCAACCCCATGATGCCATATACTTATAATGTTTATGAGCCTGTACAGCCGCATTGGTTCTACTGCAAGCAGGTGGAGGCCAAGAGTGTGTGGCTCCCATTCAGTATTTTTGATTCGCTCCAACTGGAAGAGACCTTCAATTCAGGTAGGCACTATATCTGAATCTCTCGATGTCTTATATCAAGCCGATTGCAAGGTCTCTAGTGTAAAATTACATTCTACCTGATAGTCCAGCCGGATCCGGAGAATGTGGTTCTAAACACGGATGGAGGTCGCTACGACGTGCAGCTCTACGACAGGATGCGCACCGCCGTGTATTGGGAGGAGGAGCCCACGGAAGTGCGGCGATGCACTTGGTTCTACAAAGGAGATTCGGACAGTCGTTTCATTCCCTACTCAGAGGAGTTCAGTGAAAAACTGGAGGTCTTGTGCTCATGCGTTCATTTGAGAAATCTTTTAGTGGACCCTATGAATGCAGTTCATGGTTATTGCAATTATTTATGGAATGTTATGGAGTATTTACAGGATATATATATATATATATAATTTTTTTTTTTTTTTTTTTTTTTTTTTCCCCCATCCAGGCAGAATATAAGAAAGCTGTGTCTACAAATCAGTGGCACCGCAGGCTGGAGTTCCCTTCAGGGGAGACTATTGTCATGCACAACCCAAAGGTTAACCTTTATTCAGAAACACATATTGTGTCATATTTTTTTCCATTGTTGCAATAACTATTTACGGATGATAATCGTTTGAATTGGAACCCTCCAGGTGATTGTTCAGTTTCAGCCTTCAGCCATGCCAGACGAGTGGGGCACTACTCAGGATGGGCAGACTCGGCCCAGGGTGGTAAAGAGGGGCATCGATGATGAGCACGATGTCCCTGATGGTAACGGGCCATACCTTCACATCCATTTAATATCCGGGTGATGAGTTTTGCAATGAATCTCTGTGTACTTGTTCCCTCAATAGGCGAGATGCCACAAGTGGATCACCTGGTGTTTATGGTGCATGGGATTGGTCCTGTGTGTGACCTCAGGTTCAGGAGTATGGTGGAGTGTGGTGAGCGCGATAGCGTTACTGTTGTAGGGCCATGTATATCTTACAGTTATAGAGTTATGTACTCTGTAGTTATTCATAGTCTTTGTGCGATTTTAGTGGACGACTTCCGCGCGGTGTCTCTGAAGCTCCTGCAGAGTCACTATAAGAAGGCTCTTGATGATCATACCATCAGCAGAGTAGAATTCCTGCCAGTCCAGTGGCACACAGCGTTGCATGGTGATGCCACAGGGGTGGACAGGTACGTCTCAGCCCTTATCTTGATCATAGCGATGACGACTCGTTTGTACTGTAAAAAGCCTTTTGCTCACTACAGACGAATCAAGAAGATCACACTGCCGAGCACAGGTCGTTTACGGCACTTCACTAATGAGACCCTCCTAGATGTCCTGTTCTACAATAGTCCCACCTACTGCCAGACCATCGTGGACACAGTTGCCAGTGAGATCAACAGGCTCTATGCTCTCTTCATGCAGCGAAATCCTGACTTCAGGGGAGCCGTGTCTGTTTCCGGACACAGTCTAGGTGCAAGAGCTTCCATTCGGGAATCAGTATAGTAAATAAATTCAATATTTGTGTGTAACCTTTTGTGTGCTTTACAGGATCCTTAATTCTTTTCGACTTGCTGTCCAATCAGAAGACTGGATTTTCTCCATCGTGTCTGCCAACAGCCAACGGAATTAACCCATCTGATGTCAAACAGGTATCCATTCAGCAAGGATTAGATTATTCAAGGGGACTGTTATGTTTTAAAAGTTGAGGTATAAATAAAAGTAGTCAGTGTTACCCCCCCAAAAAAGAGAATGTTTTGGATTTTGTGAAGAACTTTGTCCCATCCTGATATCAACGTGGTGTGGTTATTTGCTGTACTAGTACTTAATAGCATAATTTGACAAGATAGCCACGTTGTTCTAGCCATATAACATATAGTCTCAGTCTTATTTTACACAGCAAAATAAACCTCTTTTATTCCCAATTTTCCTTCCAAGGGTAATAATGTGGTTTCTCAGCCACCAGTAGAACCAGAGTCCAAAGAAGATGGGGAGGAGTTTTCCGACTTATCCGCTCTACTGGAGCACCTGGCTCTCTCCGAGTACCAGAGCATATTTGAACTGGAGAAGATCGACGTCGAGTCTCTTGTAAGAGAAAAATGTACATTATCATCATTTCATCTCCAGGCAGTGGTGGCCTAGCAGGCAAGGAAAGGGACCCGTAATTGAAAGGTTGCCGGTTCGAATCCCGAACTGCCGAGGTGCCACTGAGCAAAGCACCGTTACACTAAGGCTGACTGTTAAAAGCAGAGGACCTACATCTTTGTGTCACCATGTGCTGTGCTGTGCTGTGTTTTACAATGACAATCACTTCACGTTCATATCAGTGCCATGATCTAAGTTGAATGTGGGCTTTCCCCCCTCTAGATGATGTGCACTGTGGATGATCTGAAAGAGATGGGCATTCCTTTAGGCCCACGCAAAAAATTTGCCAAGTTTGTTAAAGAACGAGCGAATAAACAGGTCAGTGAGCGCTTTTTGTGGCCTTGTTTCTACTCTTTTTGTTGTACGGGGATTTGTAACAACACTGTGTGGGTAATTTACAGGCAGCAGCATCAGAACAAGCTGCGGCATCTAAAGAAAGTGCCAAGCAAGCTCCATGCCCACAAAATGCAGAACCCATGCCGCAGTCCGCTCCTGCGAAGCTTCCGGTTGGCAGAACAGTGTCGTCCATCCACGTTGATTACAGCTACTTTGAGATTGGAACAGGGCAGGTTAGTTCCTCGTTTTGCTTTGTGCCCTTTTTTAAAGTGTGCATTTCATTGGTACAGAAAGTGTTTTGTCTTGCAGGTGTCCGTTGTGTATCACACTCTGGACTTTGAACCTGTGAATTTCTTCGCGCTGGGTTCCCCCATTGGGATGTTTCTGACCGTTCGCGGTTTAGAGAGCATCGAGGAGAACTACCAGCTACCCACATGCAAGGGATTCTTCAATATTTACCACCCGGTTAGACGTCTGTTCTGTCATATACATTTTATTATATAGAAACTCACTTTTTTTTTTCTTTTTGAAACCCACGATTGTAAAACATGCCAACCCAGAAACCAGCTACAGCCTCCATTTTTATTAATACACATGCAAAAAAAAATGACAAATAAAGTGTTGACTGCGCAAGTTTGGACTCTCAATAGGTCCTGCCTGTTCTATAAAAAGAAATGCATTTGCTCATGAGATGATTCTCTTTCATACTATAATTATTTGCTCCTTGCACATTTCTTTCACCTTGCAAATGCACAGTTAATATTTATTCACATCTGCACACACACACGTAAGTACACTAACTATTTTATTTATGTTAAAAAAAAAAAAACTTTGCCTTTGTATGTGGATGGGGGGGGGGGGGGTTTATACATGACAATAAACACTTTGAATTTGATATCAGCCTTAAAGCGGTGTGCTTTCAGTTGGACCCTGTGGCATACCGGATTGAGCCCATGATCATGCCTGAGCTGGACATCGCGCCTGTTCTGATCCCCCACCACAAGGGCAGAAAGAGACTACATCTGGGTACTGATCTCAAGCTGCTCTCCCCTTTGCTCAGCTGTGACTGGTTGCGTGTTGCCGTATTATTGGAGTGATGCTTTGTGATGTTCTGGGTCATGCAGAACTGAAGGAGAGCCTGTCGCGGATGGGCTCAGACCTAAAGCAGGGCTTCATCAGCTCCTTGAAGAGTGCTTGGCAGACGCTCAACGAATTCGCCCGTGCTCACACCTCCTCTGCCCAGCTGCAGGCACAACTGGCCATCGTTGCAAACCAGATTCAAGAAGAGGAGAAGAAGCGGGAAGATGAAGATGAAGGTGAGTCAAACCCACAGAGGACGTGGAAATTTCTGTTCCTTGCTCAAAACAAACAGTATAAACCTGAGTAATAAAAGTAAAAAAAACAACAAAAAAAAAACACGCATACACCTTCCGGATATACAGGACAATGAGGTGAAGAATAATGCTTCCAGTAGGTGGCAGTAGTGAACCTACAGTAGATATATTTGATTCTGCTTAACACCAGAGGACTATAAAATGTCAGTGTCCTGAGATCATCCAAATTCTGGAAGAATCCATCTAGCCCCATGAACCCCGTGGCATTTGTGCAAGTACATTTGCAATTACATGTTATCTATGGGGGAAAAAAAGCCCACATGTGGTGACCTAGCAGTGAAGGACCGTCCCCACACACTGCTCCCCGGGCGCCTGTCATGGCTGCCCACTGCTCACTCAGGGTGATGGGTTAAATGCAGAGGGCACATTTCACTGTGTGCACCGTGTGCTGTGCTGCTGTGTATCACAATGACAATCACTTCACTCTCACATTAGAATCACCGTGTGTTGCAGAAAACAAGATGGTTGAATGTTCCGAGGTCCAGAAGGAAGAGGATCCACCAGTCAAAATCGGAATGCTGAATGGAGGGAGACGAATCGACTACGTCTTGCAGGAAAAGCCCATTGAGAGCTTTAATGAGTATCTCTTTGCTCTTCAGAGTCACCTTTGCTACTGGTATGTATACTACATTAAAATTGCATCTAAATCGACTGCTTCCTCTTTGTGTGCTATATTTTATTTGATTTTGTTTTTGGCGGTTTAACCTACATTAACATTTGTTGATTTCCACAGGGAATCTGAGGACACGGCCCTGCTGATCCTGAAGGAGATTTATAAAACCATGGGCATATACCCTGAGCAGATGGTGCATTGACAGCATTAGTCCTTGGTCAAAGCAACTTTTAACATTTGCAGTAGTAGATTATAGTTGTTCCAAGTACTTGCTGGATTCATTTGAAATATTTTTTTTTTATTATTATTATTGTAGCTTATTGTATAAAGATGAATACATATGTATTACGCCATGTCTTAAATTAAGAAAAACAAAAATCATATTAGTGGATTAACACCACAGTATGTGTTTAAAGGACATTTTATAGCCCAAGCAATGGTGTTCTTTTGGTGTTTACCAGACATATGACTTTAAATTCTCACACACACTGAATCTCACAATAAAATGAAGAGCTCCTGGGTATGTTGCATATGGTTCCTTCCTCGAGTTAGTTTATGTAAAGCAAAGATAAGCTCATTCACGACTCGTTTAAATGTAGCAGCTTCTGTGAAGAACGCAGACCTTCTGTTACTACTCTAACCTGTAGGGGGATCTTTTGTGATTCCAAGTCACTTGCTGTGTTCCTGGGGCAGCGGTGGTGGCCTGTAATCGGAAGGTTGCCGGTTTGAATCCCCGACCGCCAAGGTGCCGCTGAGCAAAGTACCGTCCCCACACACTGCTCACTTATGGGTTAAATGCAGAGGAGACATTTTGTTGTGTGTTCAGTGTTTCACAGCGGGTCATTTCATGGTGTGGTCTTGAGAAACTTTTTATAAACTTCAGCGTACACGTATAGGAACTGTGGTTCTGCTGGCAGTAGGCTCTAAAGTGAGGCAGGAAAACTGCACAAATGGCCTTGCACACCGGGACAATGGTGGCCTAGCAGGGAAGGAATTGGGACTTAACCGTTAGGTTGTGGGTTCAAATCCTGAACGGACACACGCTGCTCCCTGGGCGCACTTCATGGCTGCCCACTGCTCACTAAGGGTGATGGGTGAAGGGAGGGATGGTACTTTGCCCGGTGGCACCAGAAGGGCACCTTACAACACATTCTGAACTTTTTCCATGGTCTCAGTTCAGTAAATGTGTATGAAGGTCACCGAGATGAACCTGTGGACAAGAAATATTATTTCCTTCAAGGAAAGTGCCAGTCAGTGAAAAATAGTAATCCTGGCATTTAAAGGTTTTAGTCGTGCACAACAAACGTGGTGTGTGTGTGTGTGTGTGTGTGTGTGTGTGTGGATGATGAAAAATATAACACGAGAAACACACACACACATACGATTACATTTTTAATTTATAAAAGTGGCCAGTTCAGACAATAGACCGCACTATCATGCTAGGTTTGAGGCGAAGAGCTTCGTACACAGCAGGTAAACAGCATCTTTAGTGAAGGCAATTAATCATCTAAATTTCCAGATTCGAGGCACATGAAGTAAGACGCTGCTCTGCCTTCTGTAAAGGACTGCATATTTTAAACACAATTTTGCCACAGCTTAACGGCTTTTGAGTGGTCAACTGAGAAAAAAAAAAAAACATTTTAAAACTGGTTCCGCTTTCCACAAACTAGAAGGTGGCGTTTTAATATTTACAGGTAATAATAATAAAAATAAAAAATAAAAATACCCTATCAATAAACCAATGCTTAATTTTTTTAATGCCTAAAGTACATGGTCACTGATTGTCCCTTTTAGTCGTGTCAACTAACGTCCCTTTTCTCACAGAACATTCAAGTTTTAATTGAAAAAGATTGGCTCTAAAGTTGTTAAAATCAGAAAACATGAATGTAATATTTATATTACATTAGAAACATAGGCAATTAAATGCCTTTGAACAGATTAACACTATTGGTTTTCTGGTCTCTGAGAGGCTACTTTATGAGAACTACTTTACGAAATGAGTTTTGACATTTTTCATTGACGTGCTTTTGAGACGCTTACATCACAGAGTAAGCGGAACTTTATCGACCAGGTCATTTACACAATAAAACAGATTTTTTCTTCAGTCCATTTTCAGGTTTAACACCTGAGGATAAATCTTTTTTTTTTTTTAACAGTATATACCTGGTTCAGTCCAAAGGTTTGCTCTACATTCAGCACTACCTTCGGGCTAATCTTCGGGTCTCATCTTGGTCTTGTAGGCCTGCTTTCGGAGGTGGCTCTCGATCTCCTCTCGAAACACCAGCATGCCCAAGTGTGAGTGTGACGCCTCGTTCATGGCCTTGGACTGGATGCACATGCGGTACTGCTCGGGGGTGAGCTCATCGGCGCACTGCTTCTCGTGCCACAGGTGGAAGAGCCCCAACACCGGGGTGCGAATCACGATCAGGTCGCTCCGCAGGTACTTCCTGTACAGGTGGACGTCCTCCACACCCCATCCTTTCACCTCCAGGTCAAATCCCCCTGAAAAGACATTGTTTGGGGGTCGTAGTTCACATTCACCCAGGAGGAAAGTCAAGGAAAGTCAAGCAAAGTCAGTAGACGACTCAACTTACCAATGCTGAGAAAGTCCGACCGGTACTGACACGTCATGCCAAACCCAAAGTCTCTCCAAAACCCTGCATCCTTTTTATGGATCTAAACATGAACAGAAACATTCTGTGACTTTTGCAACACCAATGCAAAGTGTATAATGAGCAAACGTGCAATTCGCTTACCAACTGATGCTCAATGGGTGGTGCCAGCTCGAGGTTGCCATAAACTATTGCAGGGTTATAAAGGCTGAACACCACTGGATAGAAGACTCGTTTGTCTGTGTTACAAAGAAAATACGTTAAGGCAACAGTTTGGTGTTTTTTTCCTAATTGGTTATACTTGGTTTGGAGACGTTTGGGAAAATAAGATGCCATCAGACCGGCTGCCTAAATGTACTTTTTAACTGGATAATAAAATAAACTCAAAAAGTGTGAGGGGGGGCGGAGCCTACTGGGAATGGCGTTGAGGCGGCAGGAGTTGAGAAACTCGAGTGTGAAGTAGATGTCCACGTCACAAAAGAACATGAGGACATCGCCAGGCCCCTTCCACGCGTGGGCACCAATATCCAGGCCACGTCCGCGGGAAAACTCCTCATCTACGGGGACTAGTGTGTAGTTGGCAAAATTCTCCTCTCTGTCAAACGGTGGGAGAAGACATCAAATGAAACATCATCACAAGCTTATATCAACCAGCCTTAAAGGTACCCTGTCATGAAAATTTGACTTTGTGAGATGTTTGAACATTCCCCGAGCCTGTCTATGGTCCTGCATTGGCTAGAAACGGCGATAGGTGTAAAGAGCGCTTTGGTTCACTGTTCAGAGAGCTGCAGCCCAGACAGTCGGATCTGGAATTTTTTCCCCTTATGACGTCATAAGGGGAAAGGTTACCTCCCGTTTCTCATGCGGTTTCCACCCAGAGAATTTCCCGCCCCTCCCCTAAAACCTGATCTCCACCAACCGTCATGGCTTCCAAATGGAGTGAAGCATTGCAGTTGCTCTGTGACTGGATGTAAAAATGAGCACAAATGTATTTTTTTAGTTCCGTCACGCGGGACTCTGAAAAGAAAAACAGCGGATTCATTTTATTTTTTCTGGACAAACGCCGACACGACTTCCTGTCTGCACCAAACATTGTGATTGGTGAATGGTGTTGATGACGTCACATCCGCGAATGCCCGCTCAAGTTCTATAGGCCGGTCTCCTCCTCGTCCCACCTCATTAGCATTTAAAGCTACAGACATGTCCTGTGACGCTGCGTCCTGGGAAATCTCATTGTGGGACTGGATCAAAGTGGCACCTTCAGATACAGCATTAGGAGACGACTAAAACATTTACAGCATTTATGAGATGGCCTTATCCACAGCGCCTTACAATCAGTAGTTACAGGGACATTCCCCCCTGGAGACACTCAGGGTTAAGGGACACAATGGTAGTAAGTGGGGTTTGAACCTGGGTCGAGCGTGTTACCCACTAGGCTACGACCACCCTGACTAAAGACCGATATAAATTCCATGTCAGGGGACCTTTAAATGATCTTGTCACCTGTGAAATTTTTTTGAAGTTACTGACCTGGCCATCTTTTGAAGAGATGCCTTCACGTCAAGTAAACCAACGCGGCCGAAGTACACCACGGTGAGATGCACACGCTTGTCCTGGTCCACGCATACTTCTCTGCGAATGACACCAAACATCAGGGCCCCTTCTGCGGCAGAAGAGCTGTGAGGCGCGGCGCGGACACTCACCTGAAGTTGTGCAGGAACTGGCTGAACGTCTCCGTCCTGCCCGAAAGCGGCACTATGAGGTTGATTACGGTGTGCGTGGCGTCCACCGACACGCTCCGCACCTTCATCAGGGGGCCAAACGGACGGAAGAGGGTGACGTGACGGAACTCGTTGGAGTTGTCCCTCGCGAAGAAAAGCTCGTACAGGGTGCCTTTGTCGCGCTCGGTCCGGTACAGTCCTTACAACGAGAGAGGAAATCGTGCTTTTATTAATCCGGCACGTTGTACAGTACAAAGTCAGCTTTATTGTCAATTCTGCAACATGTACAGGACATACAGAGAATTGAAATTGCGTTACTCTCAGACCCATGGTGCATACAAGTAACATTAAACACAAACAGTAACATTATATACAAGGGTATAAAAATAAGCGTAATATATATCATTTAAAAACACAATATACAAATAAGGGCACATGGTGGAGAGCAATGTAGTGCAACAGAGCTTGTAAAGTGTAAAGAGAGGTAGCGGACTCGTGAACTCACCCTCTATGAAATGGCTCTCCGTGTAGGTCTGTCTCTGCATCGGCACGCCGTCGTCTTGGCCCTCGTCCTCGTCGGGGTTGTTGATGACGTCCAAGGCTGCCTCCACCGCCTCCACCAGCTCGTCGCGCCGGTCCTTCCGCACGGGCTTCTCCTCGGGATGGCGCGTCAGGCCCGTCTCCAGCTGGTAGACCTTGCTGGACGTGAAGCTCTCGAACGGCACCACGGCGTACTCGCTGGGGAGCCGCGCCCCCGTGCTCACCTCGGCCTTTTCGATCTGCGCGTGCAGGTACTCCAGCAGGTCCCCCGGCTCCTGGTCCCTGCCGTCCGCGCCGCCCTGGAGGACCTTCAGCTTGTCGCCCATCTCCTGCAGCTCCCGCTTGAGCTGGGCGATCTGCCGCTTGAGGCTGCCGGCGCGGCCGGCGTGCCGCTCCTCCTGCTCCTGCAGCAGGGCCTGGTAGTACTCCCTCCCGTGCGGCTCGGCCCCCGGGCCGCCGGGCGGGGCCAGGCCGGCGTCCGCCGGCGGCGTGCACTCCAGCAGGTAGGCGAACAGCAGCAGGGCCAGCAGCAGGAAGATGGCCAGGAGGAGCCAGCGCGCCCTGCCCTGCAGCGGCACGCCCCGTCTAGGCATGTTCGTCAGCGGCGGCGGAGGCGAGGGCAGAGTTGGCTTCTTCGCGCTCTCTCTCCAGGCGGGACGGCGCCCGGGCCCATTCAGGCGAAGAGGGCCGCCGTCTCCTCGCGGCGGCCTGGGAGGCGACGCCCAGGGCGTTCCCGGACACGCAGCGCGGGACAAGGAGAGGACATGCCGACAGGCTTCACCATCCGCCGCTTAAGGCCTGCGGCTCCTGGACACGGGCGGCTTCTGGCACAGAACCATGTCCTGTGATCTTCATCTGTGCCGGAGTCTGAAGCAGGAAAAACACGATCAAGGAAAATGTTTTATAGATGTTTCACAAAAAAAGTTAGCTTTTATTGGGACAGGTGACTAAGTAAACAAGAGCTGCAACTAAACTCATTTACATTATTTATCAGACGCCCAGAGCAACTTACAATCATTAGTTACGGGGACAGTCCCCCCCCTGTAGACACTCAGGGTTAAGTGTCTTTCTCAGGGACACAATGGTAGTAAGCGGGATTTGAACCTGGGTCTTCTGGGTCACAGGCGAGTGTGTTACCCACTAGACTACTACCACCCTCTTGGCTACCTACCAAACAAGCTTTTGTCTATCATCTCCATGTAGGAAGTAACACAACAACCCTTGGGAAGCTACATAACGGTCCACACGCCGCACGCTTCCTGCAATAATGGACTCCGTCGCCGTCGCATGTACGAACCTCGGCGTTTTCCCGACAACGCCCGCTATGTCGACGTGCAGTACCTCGCCGTGGACCGTGCGCATCTCCTTCCCGTCAGCGCCGCGGCACAAACGGAGAGCCGCACGCAACGTTTCAGACGAGAAGAAGGGCGCCTGGTCATTTCCGAGGGCTGCCCGGCGAGTGTTGTCAAAATAAAAGTCCCCGTCCCCTCTACATGTCCCGTCCCGTCCCTTTCTGACTCCACTCCGTCTCGTGCCAAATCGCACTGCAATATAATTTACTTACTGATAGCAAATGTGTGTTCAGGTGACCTATTTTTTCCGTTTTATTTATGTATTACCGCGTTTTATTTTGAAGTACGTTGAACCGGAAGATGTTGATGTGTTTTCTCACGTGTGGAGGAGCGTCTGCTGGTAATTTGCACAGAGACGTAAATTGGAAGTATCTGAGTATTTATTCCTGCTGCGTTTGAAACGCGCGTTTGATCGAACTCGCCAGCGTCGAGCCGCTTTGGCCCGTCGGTTTCATTAAAAAGTGACTCGGCCGACAGGAACATCATGGCGGCCGGCCCGCTGGGAGGCGACGCCGTGCGGTACTGGCTGTTCCTCGGCCGGCCGGACGCTGGAGGCTCGGCGGCGGGGCGCCAGAGGCTGCTGGACCTGAGGGAGCAGATCCTGGCCGAGTTCGCTCCGCTCTTGGCGCCGTACGTCTGGCAGAAGCAGCCGTTCGGTCTGCAGTTCTGCCCGGAGACGGGTAAACGCGGCCCCCCTCGCTTTAGACTGATCAAGTGAATTTGGAATCAGGAACTAATGTCATTGGTATTTTTCGTTTTGTCTTGCAGGTGACACCCCGGCTCATATCGGGGGCTGCTCCGAGTTTGGCGACAACGTGGAGGACGAGTGGTTCATCGTGTACCTCCTGGAGCAGATAACCCGGCTTTTCCCTCAGCTGGTCGCAAAGGTGCTTGATCACGATGGAGAGTTTCTTCTGATCGAGGCTGCTGATCACTTGCCCAAGTGGCTCAACCCAGAGACAAGTGAGAACAGGGTAAGAATGGCCCCCTCTCCGCCTTTCAGGTGAGTGGCCTGCGCAGCCAGCTTTATCGGCGTGATGCCGTCTGTCCATGTCGCTCCAGGTGTTCTTCTGCGAAGGACGCCTGCACATCATACCATGTCCAACACGGCCTGCGGAGGTCGGGTGGCCCAGGGAGAAGACGCTCACCATAAGCCAGGCACTTACGCTCCTGTCCTGCCAGCGGGACGCCTGCCTGGCCAGCACCAAGATCCAATCTGCGCTGAGACGGAGACTAGAAGGGTGAGGCTGTCTTCATACAGTACAGGCCAAAAGTTTGGACATACCGTTTTTTTTCTTTATTTTCATGACCATTTACGTTGGTAGATTCTCACTGAAGGCATCAGAACTATGAATGAACACATGTGGAGTTATGTACTTAACAAAAACTGGAGACCTGGCCTCCACAGTCACCGGAGCTGAACCCAATCCAGATGGTTTGGGGTGAGCTGGACCCCAACAAGTGCTAAACACCTCTGGGAACTCCTTCAAGACTGTTGGAGAAGCATTTCAGGTGACTACCTCTTGAAGCTCATCGAGTGTGCAAAGCAGTAATCAGAGCAAAGGGCGGCTTTTTGTTAAGTTCATAACTCCACATGTGTTCATTCATAGTTTTGATGCCTTCAGTGAGAATCTACCAATGTAAATGGTCATGAAAATAAAGAGAACACGTTGAATGAGAAGGTGGGTCCAAACTTTTGGCCTGTAATGTATATCAAACTGCAATTCTACTCAAAGACAATTATATTGATCAGTTCTTACCGAGGCTCATGTTGTGTGTATATATTTAATTTATTTGCAGTGCTGTGCTTTGTGCTTGTGTCCAGGTACCCTGGTAAGATCCAGGCAAACCTCCACCACGCCCACTGCTTTCTGCCCGCTGGTATCGTCACTGTATTGTCACAGAGGCCAGACCTGCTTGCACCCGCCGTGTCTGCCTTCTACTTGCGGGATCCAGTGGACCTCCAGGCCTGCAGGACCTTCCGCTTCTTTCCACCTGAGACTAGGGTCATAGCCTCGGTAATCACACCGTCCAGTCAAACGCTTTTACCCATTCAACATTTAAAGGACCCCCTGACATGAAATTCTGAAATTTTTCAAAAATTCAGCCGTGGTGCAGAATTCCAGCCACTTTGAACCAGTCTCACAATGATATCTCCAAAGCGCTCTTCACAGCTAGGGGAACTCTGTAAATAATCTCACAAAGTGAAACTTTCATGATAGTGGTGGCCTAGCGGCCTTATTCCAAAATGGATAAAATTCATTTTAATAATTTACTGAATAGGTCTGTAACGTGGAAAAAGTGATGTGCTGTGAATACTTTCTGGTTGCACTGTATATATGACATACCACATCAAACCTCTATCTAGCAGAATAAAAAAAAAAAACATTTCCAGAATATAAGGGAATAATTTGTGTCATTTTAATAGGGTTTTTATTTATTATTCTGTTGCTTCATTGGTCCAGCGAGAAGTCTTCTGGTGAGAGGGTATTGCTCACCCAGTGTTCCTTGTTTTGAAGGTGACGTTCACCCGCTGCCTGTACGCTCAGCTGCAGCAGCAGAGCTTCGCTCCAGACCGGAGGAGCGGCTTTACCTTGCCCGCCCGCTCTCACCCCCAGCACCGAGCCCACGAGCTGGGAATGAAACTGGTGAGCATATAGAACGGCTCTTCCCGCTGTCCTCTTTTTTACTTTGACCCATGTGACGATTGTGTCGTTCCAGGCTCACGGCTTTGAGATTCTCTGCTCTAATTGCCAAGAGGCTTCTTCAGAGCCTGATGCCCCTGTTAGCTGTAACCCGCAGTGGAAAAGCTTCCTGGGAAGCCTCAAGAAGAATGGCTACTTTCGGGTTGGCATAAGATTGGTATTTTAAAGCAGTTAAAAGGATGACCCCCCCCCCCCCTTATTGTGTGGTGTTGATATGTGGCACAGGGGGAGTTGGAAGGCTCACAGCTGTACAAGGAGCTGATGTTATCGGCACAAAGTTTCTTCAGGCAGTCAGCGTCAAGCATGCGAAGGTGAGCGCACGTTTCATTAATAGTGTGCGTATGTGTGTGTCTGTGTTCATAACTTTTCTCTCTTATTGGTTATTGCTCCAGTGAGAAGTCCCCTGGTGCGGAGGTATTGCAGATTCTGCATGATTCCCCCTACAATCTGGATGAACTTAAGAAACAAGAGAAATGCCTTGCGCCAGAAGACAGTGAGCCTTCCAGAAATAGTACTTCCACTTCCTCTCCTTTTAGTCCTTCCTCTTCCTCTCCTTTGAATTTCTCCTTCTTCCCTGTGTTAAAGGTGACAGCTGGCTGGACCTCACTCCTCAGGATCTTGATCAGCTCTTGCAAGAGAGAGCTGGCGTGGGTTTCGGCATGGCCGGCTCAAGCCCTAGTCAAGCGGTAGAAACCGGGAAGAACGAGGGCGAGGTAGAGGCGGCCAGCTACACCCTGGTTGCTGTAACTCAAAAGATGAAGAACTTCATCAATGCCGTGTCCTCCCATGAGGGAGCAGAGCTGCCATGGTGAGAAATCACCCTTGTCATGGTACTTAAAGAAACAAACTCATTAGTATGCGGGTACCTATCCTCATCCACCGCCTCTCTCGTGTATGTAATTATTCCCTGTTAATGAAGATCTGTACTTAGAGAGCGTAAGTAAACTGATCTTTAAAAGTGACCAACCCATATGTACCTTGGATTCCCAGAATTTACCTTTTATTCACTCAAAACGTATAATTCCCCAATGGTCGTTAGGGAACTCTATGTTGTCATTTATCATCAATTGAATCAAATCGCTTTTATTGTCACATCACATGACACAGGTACAGTGTGATGTGACCATAAAAGCGGTTTGATTTGAAATGCAAAGCATTAAAACATCACCAGAGATCCATTTTTTCTATTTAATTGCCTGAAGGTCAAATATCTAAGAATTCATTACTCTTTAATGGAAAAGAAAAACGTGTTGCCTGTATTTTAGGTCTGTGTCAAGTGATCCGTTCAGTTTTGATCCAGACGCAGTGACCTCTGCGCTCGATAGACTCCTGGGTAAGACGAGATTTCAAATGCTAAGGAAGTCGGGTTAATGCTGGTTGATGTATTTGACTTATGCATGTTTTAATAGGTGCGAGGGATGATGAATTAGACTCTGATGATTTGGAGGATGACGACGATGACTATACTGAAGAAGATGATGATGTCGAAGAAGAAAATGAGGCTGTTGGTTTCTCTGGATCCCCAAGAGAAGCTGGTGCCCAAGCATTGGGAACTCTTAAGATGTATATGGACCAAATGGACCAGGAATTGAGTGCCACCAATATTGGACAGAGTTTTACTCAATCTAAGAAAGTAAGTGCTTAGTCTCCGTTAGACCGTTTTAGATGGGATTATACAAATATGCGTTTGATGAACACAAGCATAAAAAACACTTATGTTTACAGGAACACACCAATCCATCAGACTCCTCCAAAGTGCAACCAAGCAATGACCAGGTAGAAGTAGACGAGATCCAGCCTCTGGATGTAGACCTCAATCTGGTCACCAATCTACTGGAGTCCCTGTCATCACAAGCAGGCCTGGCTGGACCCGCTTCTAACCTCCTGCAGAGTATGGGCGTCCATCTTCCATCAAATTTGGACCGTCCTTGATGCAGCGATTGGACCGATTCAGAAATGCTTAACGTGAGCAGCCATGATGAACAATGTCCATCTGAAAGCTGTGCACTTTGTACAGTTTTAAATGTAAAACAATAATAAATAAAAATATTTTCTTAGTCATTTTTTGTTTGAGTTATGAAACACTCGGTTTTGATGTAGTTATGAAACACTCGGTCTAACATAGATTTAAACACGAACATAGCTCACTATGTTTTTACAATCGAATGCGTACTGTTACTCTGCATTTCCCACTGAGATCCCTTTGATCCTTTATAATCTCTCGGTGAACTGTCTTGGCTTTTGCTGTAGCAGGGAACTGAGTAAATGTCAGGAAAATCTTACTAAGACAGCGGAACTTTACTTAGGGTTTGCACCGGGCATTAGTTTTATGGTTAAGAAAGCGGCCCCGCAATCAGAAGGTTGCCGGTTCGAATCTCGATCCGCCAAGGTGCCACTGAGCGAAGTACCGTCCCCACACGCTGCTCCCCGGGCGCCCGTCATGGCTGCCCACTGCTCACCAAGGGTGATGGGTTAAATGTGGAGGACAAATTTCACTGTGTGCACCATGTGCTGTGCTGCTGTGTATCGCAAGTGACAATCACTTCACTTTATCCCTTTTCACACATTTAAGGTGGGAAAAGTAAACTAATAATTT
The DNA here is from genome assembly GCF_900700375.1 of Denticeps clupeoides. Lineage (NCBI taxonomy): Eukaryota > Metazoa > Chordata > Actinopteri > Clupeiformes > Denticipitidae > Denticeps > Denticeps clupeoides. Next base: position 20,684,164 of record NC_041714.1, read on the forward strand.
TTTTTTTTCAAGTACACTCGAACAAAGTCAGTAAATATGAGGCTATTAAATGTTGTGGGTCCTGCTAGAGTAAACTGCGGAGCTGCGCGGCGTGCAGCAGTGCCGCTGCGCAGCGCGGTCACGTCCACCAGGAGGCACCGCAGAGCGCCCAGCAGCAGCAACGGCAGCAGGTGCCCCAGGAAGAGCAGGCTTTCCCATCTTCCCTCGGCCAGCGGCGTTGGGGTGAAGCAGGAACAGGAAGCCCAGCACCAGGTTGCGGGCCGCAGGTGGAGGCGTGTCGCCGTTCTGCTTCTGCCACTTTGGAGAGCCAGGCCAGAGAAAGGCTGTGTAGGACCACACCGACCGGGGAGAAGATGCACTCGACTGGTTCCACAGAGTATACACCCATAGAGGCTAGAGAAACAGGGAAAGACATTTCACTCACGGTGACACTTGTCCCTTGCTAGTGGTGTATCTGTCACGGCAGTGGAAGCAGCGGTGACAGCAGCAACCAGGCAGGTGAGGCGGACAGAAGGTGGGTCCACAGCACGCTGAGGACAGGCAGCGGGCCCGCGAGCAGAGGATGCAGCCCGGAGTGGCTGCTGGCCTCCGCCCAGAGCTCCAGAACCGCCTGCACGCTGCCGCACACCGCGGGCACCAGCAGACGCTCCCTGAGCCTCAGGCCCACCGCATGCGTAGCCAGCAGCACCAACAACGTTATCAGGACCTGGGGACAATGGACTGAGTTCTAGCCATTAATATTTACACAGAAGGCATCAGATTCTGTGTGCATTTTACACTCATTTTTACTGTTTTACACTCATTTTACATTATCGGTGCACAGCATCTGGTGGAGGGCCACTGCACATCAGATAGAACTGTCCTCAACACAGCGGTGCCACCAGAATGTCCATTCTCTGGATATAAAAAAACTGACCACAGTCAGTGTATCAGTTATAATGTTGACCCAGGTTCAAACCCCACTTACTACCATCGTGTCCCTGAGCAAGACACTTAACCCTGAGTTGCTCCAGGGCGCACTGTCCCTGTAACTACAGTCTCTCTGGATAATGCCGTCTGATAAATGCTGTAAATGTAATTGCAGAGCTGCACCAAATTTGGAATGCCTCTCTGTTGCAACCCAACAGGATTTTTTTTTTGAATTTTTTACTGACACGAATCGGGCAATTTTCTGTTAAATCCTAATAAATTGGTGTCAGTTCAAAGTCTTTAATTCTGTATTTATATCAGGGTCCTTACCTGTGCAAAAGTCAATGGTACTGCATAAGGATAGTGGTACTGAGGGATGAATATGCCACAAGCAAAACGGTGCAGTTTATCGACTAGTGAGTATAAAAGCATGGCCAGCAAAGCTGCACCGAAACCCAGCACAAGGGGTGGAGGAGCACAGGAATTCCGCCAAGAGGATACTCTCGTCAACAAGGGGTTTCTCCAGCTCTTCCAGCGGGAACTGAAGGAAAATTCCACCCTGCATGGGATTTTTAAAAACGGATGTACTTGGCCTATTAAAGTTCTCTATTTGAATTATCTAAAATATAATTACTTTAAAAGAAAAGGCAAACCATGTCTAAATACTGCTATTTATTGGTTATCAGTCCTGTATGGACATTTAAGTATAAATTCCATTTTGAAATCAGACTTTTCCTGGCTCCTGCCACCTCCCATTTTCCATCACCTCAATCCAGCAGAACAGATCATGCTTCTCTCTTCCAAAAGTCAGGCGCTGTGCTTGTGTTCTAATGCACATTCAGCAAACTAGTGCATTGATATATAAAATGAATATGGCAAGTGACTCAGATATACGACCTTATTGCTCAAAAAAAAAAGTTTCAGTTTAGTCCATTTGGTAAAAAAAATGCAAGTAAGGCCTTAGGAAAGGGTATCCACCAGAAAGTGTTTGTCACCAGCGGTGAGCTGGTCCTAGACAAGCGACGAGAAAAATCCTTGCGACCCTGAGCCATTACGGTCCATTACTGTGATCAGGCCACTGCGTGAACTTTGACCCCCACGGTTCTTCCCACCGGGACAGACCCACGATTGAACACACAGCAACCACCAGGCATACAATGTACAACCAGGGTTCCTGCTAATTATTTTTACCTGTTTCATCGATGGCCACAATATTAAACTCAATGAGCAACTCTAAATAATCATGGAATCAGTTTAAATGGGCCCATTTTTAGCACATGATTGACCAACGATAAGATCTGATGATATTTTTTGGTCTATTAAATATTTATTTATAGATTCAATTTAGAATTAGAGTATCAGCCGGTTCATGTAAAATAGACCAGTAGTAATTTATTTAATTTAGTAAACAGATAGCAAAATTTCATTATATTTTTGGACACAAATAGGTACATAGCAGCTGCGTTTGTAATTCAGCATTTGTTATATTCATGCACTTTTTACTATATTTTTACTTATTTTATATAAGAACTTTCATTACATTAAGAACAGTTCATTATGTGTTTAATGGTTTAGACCTGGCCAGCACAAACACAATATTCAATAATTTCCAATCCAATCCACATACATTCTGGCCTACTTTCTAAAATGAAAAGTATGCAAGTTGTGTTTAGCACATTGTACTCTCCACCCAGCACCCTTTATCTGACCTGTCACAGACAGAACCCCCCCACTTTTCCCGAACTCTTCACCCCAGCCTGTTGCTATGGCAGTCGGCTAAAATATGGGTCACAGGGGAGGCAAGGAGAGGAACAAACAAATACAGCTGTCGTACATGAAAACCTTGAGAAGACACTGACCCACTGCCTTTTTCATGGATGTAAAAAGATATTTGTGAGCGATCGTGGCTACCAAACTTTTTTTTTAATGCACAACTGGGATGGCTGCCGTCCCATTTCTGACGCTTGTCCCATAGAAGTGAGAAGATAGAAGGCTTTGGCTACAGATTGTGAATGCCGTCCACTAAAAACATGGGCGTTGAGCTGTCCAGGTTAGTCCTCTGTTTTGTTTAGATAAATTTGAGTAATTTGGCGGGGAAGGAAGACATGTGATGGGATCAAGCGTTAATCACCTTACCTCTACAGTAAATATGAACTTTAACAATTTAAACGTATGGAAAAGATGACATGAATCTTATTTCCTTGTCACAGAGTAGATAAAAGCCTACATGTCTCGTGTGAAAAACCTGGGAACACCTGCAAACCTACGCCTTCAGTCTCTATTAATACGGAGAACGGAAATGCTTATAACCGCTCTTTTGATGCTATAGAGTGTACCTTTGAACATGGCTCATTAACGTGGTTCAGCTCATGCAAGTGAGCACGTTTGCCTGTGACCGTGAAGGTTCCAATTGTAGACATGAAAACGTTTGGACATTAATAAAACTGTGTGTGTGTGTGTGTGTGTGTGTGTGCGTGCGTGCGTGCATGCATGTGCGTACGTGCATTCAGAGGGGATCCGGATCCCAGCTCAACCTGAGAGGGCTACCATAGAAAGGGGGTATGTGACTCCACAGCAGGTGTATAACTTCATGACCCTAATTATGTTCTCATATTGGACTGCCGCAGTGCAGAGAAGTAACTACTGCACATGTCACATCATATTTAGCCGAGTCGGATTTACAAGGGCAAACCCCTGCAGTAATTTGGGGTTAAGTGTCTCGCTCAGGAACACAGTGGCAATAGGTGGGGTTTGAGCCTGGGACTTTTTGGTCACCCGGTTCATAGGTAATTCATAGGCATACATACAGAAACATGTACGTTGTCCCTATTTGTCCTGTCCACCTTGTTAATTGTGTGTAGCCCAACCCACCTGACAGTCTACGAAGGGGATCAGACACCCAGCCACCGTCTTCATTGGTGATCAGTTTCTAAAGAAAAAATTCTGGCTAAGATTAGGCATTATTTGGAGGTTCAAATCCCACTTACTACCATTGTGTCCCTGAGCAAGACGCTTAACCCTGAGTGTCTCCAGGGGGGGACTGTCCCTGTAACTACTGATTGTAAGTCGCTCTGGATAAGGGCATCTGATATATGCTGTAAATGTAAATGTAGTACCAGCCAACTGCTGCCCTAAGTGTAGAATGGAATCACCAGTGAAAACATAACGAATCCTCAGGGCCTTTCATGTGTCGGAATACATATTCAGAACACAGTCAAATGTGGATGTAAATGAAACGCAATAATAAATCAATCATTCATGTTGATGCTGAGATACAAAGGGCACTTGACAAATCCACCACCCTGACATATAGCAGATGATAATGATACAACACAGCATTTCAAAAATGTATTTTATATGTATTCTGAAAGTATTCTTTCAGAATACATTCATGTACTGTAAGGGAATACATTACCGAATACATTACTAAAGCCAACATGACTTCTTCAGAGTACTTTGGCCAACTCTGCAGATATCATGAACCTAAAGATGTCTTTAACAAAGTAGACAGTAAGGAATCCTTGTTTAAGATAGTTTAAGAATTTACATTTACATTTACATTTACAGCATTTATCAGACGCCCTTATCCAGAGCGACTTACAATCAGTAGTTACAGGGACAGTCTCCCTGGAGCAATTTTAGGGTTAAGTGTCTTGCTCAGGGACACAATGGTAGTAGGTGGGATTCGAACCTGGGTCTTGTGGTTCATAGGCGAGTGTGTTACCCACTAGGCTACTACCACCCTACTACCACCAATTGATTTCAGATGTGTGGGAGAGAAGGACTAAGACGATGTGTCTTGTTTGAAGATATAAACAGAGCCACTTAGTGACAGCTCGGGTGAGCGTTACAGTCATGCACCCCGAGCTTGGATGTTTGATCAGCTGTGCGCAGCTTCAGGAGTTCTCCATCATACTGCTGTATGCTGAAGAAGGCCACAGTCCAGGTACAACTCTTACCTAACGGCCCTGTAACGTTACACCCAGCGGCGATACCTCATACCTGGTAATGATACAAGTGTGACTGATTCATTTGCTAATTAAGTCATTCGTGAAGAGGCACTAAAGGACTCCCCGTCTCTGCAGCGATGCTTCTTACAGCTCAGTGAGTTGGGAATGGATCCTGTGATCCTTATGGGCGGCTACTCAGCGTTCCATTCCCTCTACCCCTTCCTGTGCCCCCCACGCATAATCCTGCTAGACTCCGAGCGCCACTCCCTCACCATATACCCCTCAGAAATCCTGGACGGGGCACTGTTCCAGGGTTCGGCTGCCCAGGCCCGCAATTGTCGCATCATCCAAAACCTCCACATCACACACGTGGTGAACGCCACCGCCGAGTTCCAGGACGCCTTCCCCAGCGCGGTGCGGTACCTGCACCTGCGCCCAGCAGGACCTGAGCGAAGCCTTGCCCGCAGCCTCCAGGTTCATTGGCCGCGCCCTACGTGGCGGGTGCCTCGGCAGCTCAGTTCTGATGCTGGCGTTCCTCATGGAGCACCGCTGCTGGTCCCTGCTCCATGCCTTTCGCTGGCTGAAGGAGAGGAGAGGCTGTGCTGCACCCAACGCTGGGTTTCTATGGCAACTCTCTGACTATGAGGAACAGCTGTTTGGACAACAGTTGACCTCACTTGATGACATCCATCTGTAGGATGGACTGTGGATTAAACTAATAAATTGTTAGACTAATGGATGAGAATAAGGGATTTCTTAAAGGCAAATGTGTAGGTAAGAAAATAAAACCCCACCTTACTTTCCTTATTTCAGATGCAGATTCAGTTCAAAGTCCTAAATAGCCTGTACCTGTTGAATTTATAAACACAATCGAATCTGAATTGCCATTAAACTGAGGAATCAATATATATACATGCACTTTAATTTCCGCCAATGGTAATGTCTTTATTTCTGGAAATGAAATATACTTTTTATACAATTCTGCGTATCTATGATCTGAATCACAATGGCCCAACTTGTTGTCACAGTTTTATTTATGGGAAATACTTAGTGAGATATGAATACATTTGGACATATTTGGTTGAGATTTGGGAAATTGTTAGTATGAGAAAGAAAAGTATGTTTACACACATAACACTTTATATTTAAAAAATATTACAAACACAGTGTAGTATTAGTTTAAGAATGGTGGAATTGTTACATGTACATTTTGGGATAATGGTTTTGGTCGTGTAAAGAAAAAAAATCACTTCACACAGTATGAGGTACAACTAGCCTCAGATTTTCTCCTCTGGAAATGATGTTTTCCTCACCTCATATATCCTTGTTGTGTTTTGCCCTGTGTGGGATGCGTTGAAGTTGAGCGTGCTTTAAAATACTGTGTGTATTTTATTGACTGGGATTTTGAGAAGAATTTGTCAGAGGTGTTTGAGTTTTGACACACAAACAACACAAATACACAAACTCAAAGTCTCTAAAGGCAGGGTCTAAACATACATTACACTGTATAGACTATGAAATGTAAGAAATGTAATAAAGGTGAACAAAAGGAGAACAAAAAAACTTTACCATAAATCCAAGGTAGTAAATTTACTTTATATGCCAGATCCAGCTTTGATGGACAGCAGAACATCTGGCAGTAAACAGTCTCAACCCACTGTGAAGTACTGCAGGATACATGGTGGTACTCAAGGTGACAGAATTCCCTCCCTGGGGACACCGTGGACCTTCTTTAACAGCTTAACGATCGCTCTAGATCCTTTTCTTTCTTCCAAGGGAAGGATGGATGCATAAGGTTGCATTTTAACTCTTTTGAAGCTCATTTTGACCATCGGGTTTTTTTTATGAAGCACGATTCTAGGAATCAATGTTTATTTATTTAGCACATTTTAATAACCTAAGTTGACCGAAGAGCATCACAGTATTAGGCAAACATGTAACAGTTGGAACACATGAAAACTCAAATAATTAAACTGGTAGAAAAAAAGAGAGAAAAGCTAAATAGAAGCCTAGTTACAAATAGATGAAATAAACTAAAAACTGGCATGACGCCTTAAAGTGCCGAATGGTCTTAAGTTTTGATGTGAACACAGACACATTGGTGAGGCTACGAAGCTCCAGGGTCAGCGTGTTCCACAATTAAGGAGCAGCAACTGCAAATACAATAATTTCAACTGTGGGTGTCCGGTAGGGAGGTAAGCCGCGCTGCTTACCGACCAACCCCCCGGTCCTACACATCTACTCCACGGTGTGCCGCTACCGCATCCCCGCCACACACACACCAGCTGTAGATTCTGATATTTTCACATCCCAATCCACACAGAACACATTTGCATACATCAGCATTGAACTTCGTTTTTACAATACTCCGCCAAGCTCGGTCCTTTTTAACGCACATGCTGTTCGCAAGGCATGCTGGTCTCCAACCCCGGGCCGACCTCCGACGCCACAGGATCCAGGACAGGCGCGGCGTCGTGCTTCCCGGTGTTTGTCAGCATTGAAACGTATGTACCTGCTTAAAAATCCCAACGCACGTCCGACCGGGACGCTTTCCTGAACACCACGAACCGACGCCGCACGTCAGACTGGAGTTGCGTCCTGCGCGCATGCGCAGAGCGACGCTTCCACTGGCTTCGGGACGTGGGCTGGAGTTGCGTGTGTGAGATTCCGCACGTAGGGACGTCGAGCGGGACAGTGCCGCGACCGGGGCGGCGGGGAGGATAAAAAGGCGGCTGCAGAAGCAGGGGGGGGCGAGAGACGGGACGTCCACACCGAGGAGACAGAGGTAAGGACGCGACGAAGAAGAGCCCGTTCCTGTGCACGTCTGGCTCGGATAGTTCTTTAGTGACCATTCAGTGACTTCTGGAAAACGTTGCATTGTTTTTTTCCCTCAAATTATTTAAAGTTGGAAGTTTGCTTCTGGCAAAAACGTGCGTTGCATGCGTCCACTGTGATTTTTATATTGCTTTTTTTTAAAGATACATATAACCGAAATTACTCACTTTGTGAAGGTTTTCCTTCAAGATATGCTCGCCATGCATTCACTTAACGTGTTTTCCGCAGGCTAACGCTCCGAAGCTAATGAAGCTGACTGCTGAATGTCTTTATCTCGCGTCTTTTAACTTCTGTTCGTATCCACGCACGGCCGTGGCCACCTCGGGCAGGAACTTTCCGCGGGGTTCGGGTCCCCCCGTCCGAGGCAGGGATGCCGGTGCTCGTCCAGAGTGGGTGGGGCGAGGACGTGGCAGTCCTCTCCTTCACCCCGGTACCGCGCAGCCGGAGCCCGAGTAAAACCGGGGAACTCCGACCACGATCACAGCGACACGCACACGCTGATGGAAACTTTGTTCTTTTGCTTTTGCTGTGTGCCTATTTTTACATGCATTGTTCGCGACACATGCATTACTTTTTTTTTTATAATGCTCATGAAATAACGATGAACGTGCGCCGTTACCGCCAATTCAGAACATCCTGCAGCCTTTTTACGTTTTTACATTATATTATAGTTTTCTAGTTTCTGCCAAAGCAGTAAAATATCTTGAATATATATACAGTCCCTGACAAAAGTCTTGTCGCTTGTGTACAAATTGACCTCAAGTGCCTCTGAAATATATTTCCCAAGAAATGGTTCATTTTATTCCCAACAGCCTTTGTAATAATGTTTCAGTGCAAAACGAAAAACGGTCAAAAAGTATTCTAATATTCAAAGCTTGGTAAAGCCCATTGAGTACATTTTTGCGAAGACATAAGTGTTGTCGCCTTTTCATATGAGCTTCATCCGTGACTAATAATGGATCAATTGGGTGTCAGGTGTGTATAAAAAGAAGCCCAGAACACTAAACCTTTACATCAACTGCAACTAGAAGATTCAAGCTGAAACTAAAGTGCTGATTTATCAAGAGGCTGAAGACCAGATCCGCTGCTGATGTGGCAGAGACCTTCAATGTGTCTCAGCGTCAAGTACAGAAGATTAAAAAAAAAAAAAAAAGATTTGAAGAGACTGGAGACGTTTTTGATGAGCCCAGGATTGGCAGACACCACAAGACAACTGCAAGACGAGAGGACTGTTTGTTGGCTTGAAAATCCAAGGCCAGCCCAGTTTCCAATGCAGCAGAGTTCCACGAGACCTGGTCACCTGATGTCCCTGTGTCAACCAGAACAGTTTGTCGGATTCTGTCTCGAAATGGCCTCCATTGTCGACTCAGTGTCCAGAATCCAGCACTAAACAAAAGACAATTGAAAAAACGTGCGCATTTGCCGAGGCCCACAGCCTGCTAAAAGGATGGACGCTGGAAAAGTGGCAGAAGGTGGATTTTTCAGATGAACCTTCTGTTGAATTACAGCACAGTCACCGCAAATATTGCAGGAGACCTCCTGGAGCCCGCATGGATCCGAGATTCACCCAGAAAACAGTGAAGTGGTGGTGGAAAACTCATGGTCTGGGGTTACATCCAGTATGGGGGTGTGCGAGAGATCTGCAGGGTGGAAGGCAACATCAACAGTCTGAAATACCAAGAAATTTTAATAAAAGAGGCCAGATTCTGCAGCAGGATGGTGCTCCATCACATACTTCCCTCTCCACATCAAAGTTCCTCAAAGCGAAGAAGATCAAGATGCTCCAGGATTGGCCAGCGCAGTCACCAGACATGAACATCATTGAGCATGTGTGGGGTAGGATGAAAGAGGAAGCATGGAAGACGAAACCAAGGAGTATTGATGAACTCTGGGAGGCATGCAAGATCGCTTTTTTGGCTGTTCCTGATAACTTCATCAATAAATTGTATGAATCCTTGCCAAACTGCATGGATGCAGTCCTTTAAGTTCATTGAAGTCATACAAGATGTTAAATTTGGATCTCACAGCACCACTACTTAATTTGCTGACATTTTTGTAGTTGCAGTCAATTTGTTCAATTTCTGTATAGCCAACAAAACTTTGTCTTGCCAAAATTTGACCTCCTGTCTTTTTTCACTAATTCATTTCAATGCATTGAACATCATTTGTTAGGGTTTTAGCTTTTCAGGTGAGCTATTTCTAACACCAATTGATTAATTAAAAGTCAGGTTAATAGCAGGTGTTTCTACAAAAGAGATAAGCGACAAGACTTTTGTCAGGGACTGTATAAAGCTCGAAAAGAATCACGTGAGAAGTAATATGTGCAAATGTGTGCATATTTGGACTGTAAGATTTGCTTTAGCTTGTAGAGCAAGTCTCTGCTCGCTTTCCTCATTCCTCATCACTCCTTTTCTTTAACAAATCTACGTGCCAGATATTTAGAATCTTCATCTATGCATTTTTAATGCTTCATTGTTCATATTTTGCAACCTGCAGCCTGACATTTGTGTAAGGAAAAAAGGCAACCGAGTGAATAGAATGATTTGAGTCAACGGCGTCTGCCAAATGCTGTGTTTGTAAAACTAGCAAACGCTTCAGCACGTTTTCTGCATTAAGCGTTTTAAGGGCCAATTTTGGTCATCGTTACCTCTCCGTTTCTTCCGTCAGGATGGCACGGCTCGGCTCTCTGTTGCTTTTCAGTTGTGTCATTCACACTCTGTCAGCTCACTCGGATTTTTTCACCTCTATTGGTAAGAGTCTAATAAACTCTTCTTTTATTTCTTCTAGACGTGTAACTAAAATGCGTGCACGTATGTCATGCCATTTGCTGTCTTCCCCTCCAGGCCATATGACAGATCTGCTGTACACGGAGAAAGACCTGGTGACCTCTCTAAAGGACTACATCCGAGCGGAAGAGAGCAAACTGGAGCAGGTTAAACGGTGAGGGGTTTTGCCACTTGTACTACATAGCTGTATTTAAAAACCGGCTTGCTGGCCTCAATTAAGATTCCTTTCCTCTTTGTCTCTTCAGGTGGGCAGACCGATTGGACACCTTGACGTCCACAGCCGTCGAGGACCCTGAGGGATTCCTGGGACACCCAGTCAATGCCTTCAAACTGATGAAGCGGCTCAACACGGAGTGGGGAGATCTGGAGAACCTGGTGCTGAAAGACACCGCTGATGGTGCGGAATCATCTTGCTGTGCTGTCGCTGTGATGCCCTAGGCGAAGTTCTTCATGAGGACCTACGATTGTGATGTTGCTCCTCAGGATTCATCTCAAACCTAACCATCCAGAGGCAGTACTTCCCAACGGACGAGGACCAGACAGGAGCAGCTAAAGCTCTGCTGAGGCTACAGGACACCTACCAGCTGGATTCCAATACCATCTCTACCGGCAACCTACCTGGTGAGTTGTGTGTTGGTTGATGGAGGTGCACGACCAATTCCTGCTTTTCATTAGCGTGTCTTAATGGCATCATTGGTTAGTGATAATATTTGTGTGGCGCGTGATATAATACACATGCATATAAAGTTTATATATGTGTGTGTGTGTGTGTCTCTTCACTGGCCCCCCTTCAGGTGTGCGCTACAAAAGCTCCATGACTGTAGAGGACTGTTACGAGCTGGGCAAGATTGCCTACAGTGATGTGGACTACTACCATACAGAGCTGTGGATGGCTCAGGCCCTGAGACAGCTGGACCAGGGAGAAGAGTCAGCCATCGACAAGGTGACGGTCATAGACTACCTCAGTTACGCCATCTATCAGCAGGGAGAGCTGGAGAGAGCACTGGAGCTCACTAAAAGACTTCTTAAACTGGGTGAGTTCGAATCCCGACGCGCCAAGGTGCCCCTGAGCAAGGTACCGTCCCCACACACTGCTCCCCGGGCGCCTGTCATGGCCGCCCACTGCGTTAAATGGGTTAAATGCAGAGGACACATTCAACTGTGTCACCATGTGCTGTGCTGCAATGTTTCACAATAAAAATCCCTTCACTTTCACTTTATACATTTAGACCAAGAACCTTTTTAAAATCTATAAAAATGCCTACCAAAAACCAACATGTACCCAATAATATTATATTAATGTAAATTTCAATGTGATTTGTTATTTATCACGTACAAACTATGGTTCTAAACTTGTGTAGACCGAATATTTGAACTTAGATATGATGTGAACCTTCTGTTACTTTGCACTCCGTACCTTTTTTTTTTTTTTTTTTTTTTTTTTTTTTTTTTTTAAGGGTCACTTGTCTTTCACAAAACTAACAAATGACACGTATTCTTGTCTGTAGACCCCACCCACCAGAGGGCGAATGGAAACCTGAAGTACTTTGAATTCCAGCTTGAGAAACAGAGGAAAGAGGAGGCCTCAGCCCAAGAAGAGGAGCAGAAGCACGTGAAGAGCCAGATAGAGAAAAGGGAAGCTCAGAGGAAGAGGTCCAAAGATCCTCTTCCAGAGAGGAAGAAGTATGAACAACTGTGTAGAGGGGAAGGTGTTAAAATGGTGCGGACCGTTTTTTTTAAAAAAAAAAAAATTTATTGTCACTCCCTGTGGACTCCTGTCCACTGCATGGAATCTAATCATAGTCTCTCCCTCTCAGACCCCTCGTAGACAAAGCCGTCTCTTCTGCCGGTACTATGACAACAGACACAACCCACGCCTCCTGCTTGGCCCCGTTAAGGTGGAAGATGAATGGGACCGGCCCCATATTGTGCGTTACCATGACATTATCTCGGACAGTGAGATCGAAAAAGTGAAGGAACTGGCCAAACCGAGGGTGAGTGATTTATTATTACTTTTTCCCCTCATGTAAACAGCCCGGTGCAGTGGTGTACAACGCTGCATGTGTGGGTTTGTACAGGGAGTTCATTCATAAAATAGAGTTACCGAGCAACTGATTAGAATAGCGCAGAGATGCCGGGATGAATGTAATGGACACGTGGAGAGTGGAAAAAAATTTACTCAGTACTCAGTAACTCGGTACTTTATTAATTAATAAAAATGAAGTTATGTCTATAGCTGAGTCATTTTGTAATGACTCATTTCGTGTGTTGAGTAATTTACTGAATTTTGTGTCTGAATGGACAAAGTGCCTAGAGAATATTTTTGGGTATTATTGCATATTTGATCAGGTGGTTTTGTCCTCGGTGTGAGAGGTTGTCGCTGGACCCTCTAAAGTCCATAATAACAGCGTTGCAGTGTAGAGTGTAACGCCTCTCATGGCTCCGCAGTTGCGCAGGGCCACCATCTCCAACCCCATCACGGGTGTGCTGGAGACTGCCTCCTACAGAATCAGCAAGAGGTAAGGACCTGAAGGAAACCAGATCACCCTCCCCCCTCTGCTGCTAGTACAATCCAAGTACATATCTCACCTTTAAAACCATTCCATACTCCTTGGACCCCCACGTTACATGAGAAATAATATCCAATCAAGAGAAAATGAGAATATGCAGAGACGTGCGCCCATTGGGCTTTAAAAGCAGCATAGGGGGAGTAAACGGAAGAGAAAAAGTAACTGGAAACTTTCTATAGCTTTTCTGTCATGCAAATTAAGGTTGCTTCATGCTGTGGTAGAACAGGGTTTCTGGTCTACTTACAATCACTTTACAAATTGACCACTAGTGACCACCTGTCCCTCTCTCTCTTTTCTTTACCTGGCTTCAATGTTCGCCACTGCTCTGTTCTCATTCTTCCACCTGTCTACCTTGTCTTTGTGTCTGTGTTGTTCTCTCTTGGGAAATAGCTAAGGCGCGCCACCGTACATGACCCCATAACCGGAGAGCTCACCACCGCTCAGTACAGAGTGTCCAAGAGGTAAGGGGTCAAGGTTCACCCCCCAGCCTGGCTCTGGTGCGCCACTAGGGCTATGACGCCGCTTTCGCCGACGAAGACTTGGTTCTGTGCCTCCAATCGGTTCAGATGGAGAGGACCTTTTTCCCCTCTAAGTTGGGGAAGGCTTGTTGCTTCCTCATGTTCGTCCATGACCCAGTGTTCATATTCCTCATCAGGCTGCCAGAGAAGGGTCCATCCAGAGATTTTATTTTCCTAAATACTGTATTCCAGATCAAAGCACTTAGTCATGCTATCAAAAATAGCTTGAAATGCAACTTGACTACGCAACTGTGGTTTTACCCTCCCTGTTTATTACTGCTCAGTGTGTGTGTGTGTGTGTGTGTGTGTGTGTGTGTGTGTGTGTTGGGGGGTTACTGGTGTTTAGGGTGTGGTCCATGAAAGGCCTGTGGTTCTAAATATGTTTCCAGCCATCTGCTCCAATCAAAGTGCTACAGTCTAAACGTGTGAATGCAAGCTCTTTATATTTCAAAGCCAGAGAGGCTATATTGATATACAAAAGTACCTTGATTGAGATTGGTAATCGGTTGATCTTGAATCACTCAATAAAAAAAAAATAAAAAATTCTGAGAAAGTCATTGCAAACTTGAAACTGCTTGCAATGTGTCTAAAAGTCCATGAAAAATCTGATGCTGGTTTTGTCATAACTTCCAATATTGCATCAGCGCACCAGCGCATCTCTGGAAAGCACTGACTGTATCACAGCACAAAAGCCCTGAAAGTGGATAGATGCCACAAACGCAGACACACATTTACACTCGAACCGCTTCATCAAACTTTTCCCTTCCTCTCTCCTCTCTCCGTTTTATTCTTTCTTCACTCTTGTGCATGCAATCTGCAAAGCCCATTAAAACGTGACCGGTCAGTTCAGTTCCTGAAGCCGTTGTGGTCATTTTCTCCCAGTCCTGCCCTTTTTAATTTGGTCCTGGTTGGCGTTGCATACCTGCTGCAGAGTTTCCACAGCGTCTGTTTGACAGCAGTTGATAAGGGCGAAGGGAGGCTGGAGGAAAACCCGGATACTCTGCTGAGTTCTGTGCTGTCATGAACCGGACTGACCAACAGGCCTCTGTGGCATGGAGCATGATTTTTATCATTATTAACACCGGATGAGACCGCTGCCGTATAAAATGCCGGGGGAATTTGTTCCCACTAAAGGTTTGTGACGTGTGGTGCTCAGCGTTCTGTTCCCCCTCTTGTTTCTTTGCCCAAGTGCATGGCTGACCGCATATGAGCATCCCACGATCGAGAAGATCAACAGGAGAATACAGGACATCACAGGTCTGGATATGGACACAGCTGAGGAACTCCAGGTAAAGACGTGAACTGCTCTGTTTGACCCTGGTTTTCATGCAGCAACCTTTTATAGGATTCAGTAAGTCAGGACATCTGCACAATGCTATCAGTCTCATATGATTCCATGAAAATCTGAGAAGGTATTTTAGCTTTTGCCTTATTAAAAGTTATTAAAACCTGCATTTTCTTGATATTGTCTTATGTTGACTGGCTTTTTTTCAGTTCACAGTTAATTTATCATTTTATTGTTACAGGTAGCAAATTATGGAGTAGGAGGTCAATACGAACCCCATTTTGACTTTGGAAGGGTAAGTGCTAGTTTTGTTCTGAAATGACCTGGTAATCACATAAGTATATCAACATTTTACAAGACTAGTGGTATTAAAATGTATCGCTATAATGTGGGGTGGTACTAGCCTAGAAATAACTTACATAACATATTCTGATCGATTTCTTAATACTTTCATGTATCTTATTATTTTATTTTATATCTTATTTTTTTATTTATTTTGTATCTCCACAGAAAGATGAGCCTGATGCATTTAAAGAGTTGGGCACAGGAAACCGCATTGCCACCTGGCTTTTTTATGTAAGTTCACAGTCTTCAGACGTTACTACTTTTCTCAACAGGTTCTGTAATTTATGTACAAGTGAATATAATGATTCTGAAGGATTTGTTTCTTTTTCTGTAGATGAGTGATGTGTCAGCAGGGGGTGGCACAGTGTTCACAGATGTTGGAGCGGCTGTGTTGCCTAAAAAGGTAGCCAGAGCATTCTTTTTATTCTATTTATTCTATTCTACAATTTTATTCATTGTTATGAAGTGTCGCTTTCTGAGAAAATGCACAAATCTCTGGTCATGCATCTCTAATGACCGTATAAGTTTTTTTTTTTTTTTTTTTGTTTTTTTTTTTTTTAATTAATTAATTTATTATGTCTTGTAGGGTTCTGCTGTTTTTTGGTATAACCTCTTCCCCAGTGGAGAAGGAGACTACAGCACAAGACATGCTGCCTGCCCAGTACTGGTTGGCAACAAGTGGGGTGAGTTTCAAGATAAAGCGAAAGTCAAATTTAGATTAATTTTGTAACTGTGCATAAATTTGTCTTACTGTTTTTATTTTTTTAGATTACAATGGTCTAGCTATGCTTTATTTTATTTTTTTTATGTTTTAGTCTAGTCTTTGCGTCAACCTGTCATTTTAGTTTTTAATAGTCTTGGTCATGTCCAGACTCATTTTAGTCTAGTCACGTTTCAGTCGACGAAAAGTATGAGACTTATTTTAGTTAGAATTATCCATGACTATTTTAGTCTAGTTTTAGTCAATTTTAGTAAGTTTACAGTTACAGTTCTGTTTAACCCAGTCAATATAGTGCAAGATAAGTACAAATTTTCTTTTTAGTCAAACCCACGTCATAACATAAGACAACATTATTTGAATTGACCAAACATTACATTTTCTTTTCTACTTTATTGTACAGAAAGTGCATCAAAAGATCCTGTAGGGTAAATTGAGCCCAAAGGTGTGGCTATGAATCAATTTGTGAATTGATTCATAAGCATGTGATTTTTAGTAAATTATTAATAATTCCACTTGTTTGACTACTCGTTATAATGATTTTATAACAAGGCATGGAAAGGCCACGGAAAGGGCGTCCCCAGAGGTTGTTGTTGTTATTATTATTATTATTATTATTATAAGACAACTTCGAGCAGGTCTGATCATTATCAGTAGGGACCCTAGATTTTAATGCAGATATTGAACATACTATTTTATTATATACCAGTTCTAAAACTATTACAAACAACAAAAAAAGAGGAAAGGGAGGTAAGTTTCATTCACACTCATTCTTACAGCTATCTTGATGAACGTTAAGGTGCCGGATTTTACCTTAATCATATTATCAGGTACAAACGTTAGGAGAAGGCTATAATGTTATAATGCAGCTTGTCTTCACGAGCACCACAGTGTCAGGCTTATGTAAAGAACAGTCAGTGCTAACATACTACGCACGATCCGTAACGTGTTCTGTCTGACAGATGATTACACAGTAAGGCATAGAGCGGTCCTACTTTATCGGTGATAAGGCGGGCACTTGTTGAGAGACCATCTGATCGCGTCGACTCATGCGGGCAGGGTTTCGTTGAGGATGAAGGTTGGAGAGGTTGCTGCTTGGTCTTCTTCTGTTCAGTCGGGTTCAGATGTTTGATTCTGCTTCTTCTCCTTGCTGCTTTTTGGCAATGGGATGCCAACTTTATCTGCAGTAAGACCACACCCTAGGTTGAAGGCCTTAGCCAATGGTGTGATGTTGCAGGGAGGACTGGCATTGTTTCTCCCCCCTTGACCTTCTGAACGAAGAGGACTTCATTCTGACACTCGTTTTCGGAAAGTGATATGAGCCTTATGAAAAACACTCTCGCTATTCAGGTTACAAGTAGGTGGTTCCAGAGACATCACACAGTACACACACATATTCACCTCTATCATGGTGTTTCTGTCAATAACTAGAGAACCTGAAGTTAACTAGGTATGTCCTTTTGAACACAGTACACGTGAGATGAAAGTCTATAGTTCCACCTAGTGCTGCACGATTAATCTAATCGCAATCGTAATCGCGCTGCATCGTACGTCAACGTCGCCACCATATTGCGATAGGCTCTGCTGTGGCGTGAAGCATATACATGTCTATGGAGAGAAGTGCATAAAAATGCCTGCTTGGGGCTGTACAAACCGCTGTACGCTCCAAACCAGATCCCGGGGGATTACATTTCATAGGTAAGGCTGGACAATTATTTTGAAAATATTTGGCCATTATAAAATCCCGTTTTATAAGTCTTAACCTTAGCTAAGCTAAGCTAGGCTAAGCTAGCGAAGCTATGCATTCCTGTGTTCAAGTCAGCCTCCAAACAACGTTTTGGCTAAACGTAGGCATTAACTATTTAGACTGTTCTTAGCTGTTTAGTTAACTTTTTTCAAACTTTGAAGGTTTCCTAAAGAAATTCACCTCAGTTTACAAATCTTAACCTTAGCTAAGCTAGCAAAGCTATGCATCCCTGTGTTCAAGTCAGCCTCCAAACAACGTTTTGGTTAAACGTAAGAACTATAATACGGGATTTTATAATGGCCAAATATAATCAAAACAGTTGTTTAGCCTTACCAGGGTTTGTCGTTCGACAGTAACGTAAAGAGTTTTTTGTGATTATTTAATATTTTTTGTGATTATTTTATATTTGTAGAATATTGTATTTTGAAAGCACTGGGTATTTCATGTTATATGTTTCACTTTGAAATTAAACATTTCACTATTAGTATGCAACTTTTCATTGATATACAAGCAAGTGTCCTTTATCATATCGCAATCGCATATTGCAATATTGATCTCAATAATCGCAATATGCCTTTTTCCCCAAATGTGCAGCCCTAGTTCCACCAAATGTGATTGAGTCCGAAAGTATCCAACAGTCCAGGAGAATTAAAGAAAGGGGTTTTCTTTCTTCTCCAGAAGTGGGGGGAAAAAAATCCAAGACCTCTCTCTCCAAGAGACTGGGGCAGTCTCTTGGAGAGAGAGGTCTTGGATTTTTTTTTTTTTTTTATGGCCCATTTATTCTTATCTTCATCTCAGCAAAGAAAGCTCTGTAATCCTGTGGTCATCTTCCCCTGGTCTGTGAGGAATCTTTGGAGGGATGTTAATGGACTGGAATTCCGTACCATCTCTGTTCCCCTACACACCACGTGAAATTTAATTAATGCTGCAAACGGAAATTGAGGAAGTGACGTCATCTGTGCGACTAGATGGGAGAAGCAGGAAACAGAAATACAAATATAATAATAAGAAAATATAGTCTTGTTTTCATCAATGGAAATAAGGAAAGATTTTAGCATAGTTTTTATTACGTAAACCACATTTAATATAGTGTTTAATTCGTCAACATTATTACATGAACAGTCACATGACTGTTTATGAACACAAGGATAGTTTTTGACATTATTTTAATCTGTTAATGTTTTTTCCATCTCAGTTAGTTTAGTCTGCCAGTGGATTTACATCACTCCTATTCCAATGTTTTAATCTTTTCTCTTCTTCTGGAATTTTCTAGTATCAAACAAGTGGATCCACGAAAGAGGGCAGGAATTCAGAAGACCCTGTGCCCTGGAAGAAGCAGCTTTATGAAACCGAGAGGAAGCACAACCTTCTCACCTCCCATTCTCTTTCTACATTTAAATAATATAATGCGGGTCTGTGTCCCTAAAGGTCATGAAGTAAAAGGCCTCTTCCTACACCGCAGCAGAGCTGCTTACGTGAGCCACACCATGTAAATCCAGTAGCTTTACCACCTTGTTGTAATAGCTCTGTGGACTCTCTTTTGGAAGACACGTCGAAGCTGACAGTCACTAGTATGTTTGTACCTTCTGTTATAAATCCACAGCTCTCATAGAGTTGCTTTCTCAAAGTCAGATTTTCATGAGCACATTTACAGGTACAATTGACAATAGTTAACTGGAACTTTGTCACAAAAATTAGAGGTTGATCCAAAAACCAAGCCAAAGACCTTTAACAGCCCCCGAACCTGTGTGTCTTACAGAACCTATTTATATGGCATAGCGGGTTCAACGTTAATGTTGTGTTTGCTGTGAGATGTGAGGGAATATTTTTAAAATTGAGAAATGAATGTTTTCTACAGAAATAAATGTTTATATCAGTCATGAGTGTGTCCCGTGCTTTATTTGCCATTCTGGGGCTGAGTTGTGTAATTTGCTATGATATATTTGACAGTGGTGCGTGTGTCGAGGAAGTATCACTGATTGCATTTCATTTGGCAATTCAGCTGTAGAGGTAATGTAGACTTTAATTCCAGCTAGATGTTTCGTTGGTGCCACATTGTAGACTTCACAGAATTTCAAAAGGTCTTCTCATAGGTCAGGCACCATAGTGCTAACCAGAAGGAAGTTGATTTCCAAGTTCATCCAACAGATTCTTGATTTGATCAAGTTCTGGGCAATTTGGAGGCGAAGTTGACATACTGAACACTTTGTTATGTGATTTTTTTTTTTTTTTTATGTGTGTGAGGGCTCATTATCCTGCTAAAAGAGGCCGCTGACTGTAACATTGGCATGGTTTACATCCACACCCCACCCCATCGTGCCTCCTGCTGCCTGCAGGTAAATGACTGAGCTTTGGCAACATCGGGCCCATACAAAAATGTTACATATACCAGCAAAATCAAGCACATTCAACCATAATCAACTTTCTGCTGTAGGTTGTCCCTTCAACATACATTACAATCACTGCACTTTAACTTAGTGTCGCTTTTGCCCTGAGTGTCCCCAGGGAGACTGTAACTAGTGATAACTACTCTAGATAAGGGGGTCTGATAAATGATGTGAATGTGAATAAACAATTTCAGGGTTGCTGTTGGGAAGATGAAAAAACTTAGTTTCACTACTGACTAATGTCAAGAATGACAGATACAGTTCATGTGGATGGGGATACATGGGTATATCATATTTTTTCTTCTGGAGAAAGAAGTGCTTCATGTTTTTTAGTTAGAATGAAATGGGGGAATCTTAATCACTATGCTTGAATAAATGTTACGTATTGCGTAAAGTTCAATACTCCTCATGAACTCTAATTATAAATAACTAATTTACATATCTGTTCCTTTGACCAACACCTTTGTAAAAACTAAACTCCTGTCCTATCTTATAGTATGCTCTTTAACTGGCCCATTACAAGGACTGGATAATTCACACAATTGCTCAGATGAATACAAAGTCACTGTTCTCATTGTATACAGGGAGTGCAGAATTATTAGGCAAGTTGTATTTTTGAGGAATAATTTTATTATTGAACAACAACCATGTTCTCAATGAACCCAAAAAACTCATTAATATCAAATCTGAATGTTTTTGGAAGTAGTTTTTATTTTTAGCTATTTTAGGGGGATATCTGTGTGTGCAGGTGACTATTACTGTGCATAATTATTAGGCAACTTAACAAAAAACAAATATATACCCATTTCAATTATTTATTTTTACCAGTGAAACCAATATAACATCTCCACATTCACAAATATACATTTCTGACATTCAAAAACAAATCAGCGACCAATATAGCCACCTTTCTTTGCAAGGACACTCAAAAGCCTGCCCTCCATGGATTCTGTCAGTGTTTTGATCAGTTCACCATCAACATTGCGTGCAGCAGCAACCACAGCCTCGCAGACACTGTTCAGAGAGGTGTACTGTTTTCCCTCCTTGTAAATCTCACATTTGATGATGGACCACAGGTTCTCAATGGGGTTCAGATCAGGTGAACAAGGAGGCCATGTCATTAGTTTTTCTTCTTTTATACACTTTCTTGCCAGCCACGCTGTGGAGTACTTGGACGCGTGTGATGGAGCATTGTCCTGCATGAAAATCATGTTTTTCTTGAAGGATGCAGACTTCTTCCTGTACCACTGCTTGAAGAAGGTGTCTTCCAGAAACTGGCAGTAGGACTGGGAGTTGAGCTTGACTCCATCCTCAACCCGAAAAAGGCCCCACAAGCTCATCTTTGATGATACCAGCCCAAACCAGTACTCCACCTCCACCTGGCGTCTGAGTCGGACTGGAGCTCTCTCCCCTTTACCAATCCAGCCACGGGCCCATCCATCTGGCCCATCAAGACTCACTCTCATTTCATCAGTCCATAAAACCTTAGAAAAATCAGTCTTGAGATATTTCTTGGCCCAGTCTTGACGTTTCAGCTTGTGTGTCTTGTTCAGTGGTGGTCGTCTTTCAGCCTTTCTTACCTTGGCCATGTCTCTGAGTATTGCACACCTTGTGCTTTTGGGCACGCCAGTGATGTTGCAGCTCTGAAATATGGCCAAACTGGTGGCAAGTGGCATCTTGGCAGCTGCACGCTTGACTTTTCTCAGTTCATGGGCAGTTATTTTTGTGCCTTGGTTTTTCCACACGCTTCTTGCGACCCTGTTGACTATTTTGAATGAAACGCTTGATTGTTCGATGACCACGCTTCAGAAGCTTTGCAATTTTAAGAGTGCTGCATCCCTCTGCAAGATATCTCACTATTTTTTACTTTTCTGAGCCTGTCAAGTCCTTCTTTTTACCCATTTTGCCAAAGGAAAGGAAGTTGCCTAATAATATCCACACCTGATATAGGGTGTTGATGTCATTAGACCACACCCCTTCTCATTACAGAGATGCACATCACCTAATATGCTTAATTGGTAGTAGGCTTTCGAGGCTTTACAGCTTGGAGTAAGACAACATGCCTGAAGAGGATGATGTGGACAAAATACTAATTTGCCTAATAATTCTGCACTCCCTGTATGAACTTTATCCAACCCCCGAATCTCTGCCATCTTATCTGTACTCATCTGCATTCTGCTCAAATTTCCTTAAATTAAACAATGATACAACTGAAATCCTACGTATTGGTACTAAATCAACATTATCCAAAACTGACAGTATTTCATTTGATATTGATAACTGTTCCGTCTTGTCCTCTGAGAAGGTTAAGAGTCTGGGTGTCATGCTCAACAGAAGTATTTCTTCTTAATATCAAACTCCTCCATCCCTCCCTCACCCACCATACTACTGCCATCCTGGTTCACAGTCTTATCACTTCTTGTTTGGATTATTTTAACTCCCTAATTTACGATCTTCCTCACAAAACTCTCCATAAACTTCAGGTGTAGTGTTTGTTTGATAAAAGAATGTTATTGAATTAAAATAACATGAATTAAAAAAAATTATTGTCTGCTAGGAGGGTTGATTTAAAACGCCAATGTCTCTTGTATTGGGGGACATCAGGAAAGGTCATGGATAGCACAACAGGGGCATGATTAGATATCACTATGCTCAAGAGAGATCAACTGATTATCAATTAGAAAATAATCATAGAATAGAATAAGTGTGGTGGGCCTGTGTAAAAAAGGAGTACACTCTTCCATTAGGGTAGAGAGAGCGCCATACATCAGAGACACCATAATTAGTTAAAAAGGACTGAATAAATGAAGCAGATTTTGTGTCCAGATGGTCACCACATTTAACAAACACAAACGTCACCACATTTAACGTGACGCATCTTGGCCATGCTCTGTTTGCGTTTTTGATGTTAGCATGCTAGCATAATCATGCTAACATGCTAATTTTTTAACATGGTCAAAACGTCACCAAATTTTGTGTGACGCATCTTGGCCACAGCCTGTTAGAATTGTTGACATTATCATGCTAGCATTAGCAGGCTAAATTTTCAACACGTTCTAAATGTCACCAAGTTTCACATGACCGCCTGCTCCATCGGCTACTTTGATAACATCGGCTGATTTTACAGCTAACTACAGATCAGGAGGCCATGCCCGCTCCTGTGACAAAAGCTCGGACAGGCCCATCAAAATTTCCTCTGGAATTTGGGTTTTATATTGTTTTATATTGTTCTTTTCAGCCCTCCCTAATTTTTAAAGGTCTAAAGCTGTTGATTTTTTTTCTCTTATTCCTATTTGGTAGCCTCTACTGTCCATATATTTTACTTTGTTCTTTTCATGTATATTTGTAGGTCTTTTTATGCTTGTACAGCACTTTGGTGCAGTGGAACTGCTATTAAAATGCTCTAGAAATGAAGTTGACTTGACTTGAACAAAAAGGGCCAACACTGCAAATATTGACTCTTTGAATAACACTTGATGTAATTGTCAGTAAGAGCCTTTGGGGGAATTCAGAATCAGAATATCTTTATTGTCATTGTAACAAGTAAAACAAAATTAGGTGCAGTACCAGAGCCGGAGAGGTATCTCAAATACTGTGTGTAATAAAGAAAGTAGGATAGCACAAAGCCAGATTAAAAAGAAGACAACTAGCATATATACCAATAAAAAAATACAAATTATGATACCAATATAATACAAAATATGACATAACATTGAGACTAAAGGGTGAGATGGAAACTTTATTGCATTTGTTGAACTCGTGTTCTAATTGTTCTGTCTTTGATTCAGCATGACTTCCCTCTTTTTTTGGCCTGTTGGTTTTCCTTCTCTCTTTTCTTCAGCACGGCCTCCCTCTTGTTTAATTCTGCATCCCTCTTGTTAAGGCCACATTCTGCCTGTTGGTTCTCCTTCTCTCTTTTCTTCAGCACGACCTCCCTCTATTTTAAGTCGACTTCCTTCTTGTTGAAGCCACATTTGGCCTGTTGGTTCTCCTTCTCTCTTTTCTTCAGCACCACCTCCCTCTTTTTTTAAGTCGACTTCCTTCTTGTTGAAGCCACATTTGGCCTGTTGGTTTTCCTTCTCTCGTTGCTTCAGCACGTCCTCCCTCTTTTTTAAGTCGCCTTCTCCCTTGTTAAGGCCACATTCTGCCTGTTGGTCCTCCGTCTCTCTTTGCTTCAGCATCGCCTCCCTCTTTTTTAAGTCTGCTTCCATCTTGTTAAAGCCACGTTTGGCCTGTTGGTACTCCTTTTCTTTTTGTTTCAGCACGGCCTCCCTCTTGTTTAGGTCTGCTGCCGTCTTAATAAAACCACAGTCTGCCTGTTGGTTTTCCTTCTCTGTTTGCTTCAGCATGGCCTGCCTCTTTTTTAAGTCAGCCTCCATCTTGTTAAAGCCACGTTTGGCCTGTTGGTACTCCTTTTCTTTTTGTTTCAGCGCGGCCTCCCTCTTGTTTAGGTCTGCTGCCGTCTTAATAAAACCACAGTCTGCCTGTTGGTTTTCCTTCTCTGTTTGCTTCAGCATGGCCTGCCTCTTTTTTAAGTCAGCCTCCCATTTGGAGCGCATATCTTGGTAGGCCTTCTCTCTTGGCTCCCCTTGACCGTTCTTCATGTTCACACGGCAAATAATTTTATCCTGGTAGAGGATAAAGGATACGTCACCGCGTATTTATGAGTGCAGTGCATTCTGATAAAAAGTCTGGAAAAGTAACGGGGAAAAAGAGCGCGACATATAAAAACCTTTTTCTTTTTTGCTGTGATAATTTGCGTCCA
Organism: Denticeps clupeoides; assembly: GCF_900700375.1. NCBI lineage: Eukaryota > Metazoa > Chordata > Actinopteri > Clupeiformes > Denticipitidae > Denticeps > Denticeps clupeoides. Next base: position 20,708,979 of record NC_041714.1, read on the forward strand.
GAAGCAGGGCTGGGCACAAAGGTGGATGGTATCGGGTAGTGATGGGCACGGCAGTTCTTTTAGATGTTCTGAATCTTTAGAATCGGATCACTAAAAAGATTCGTTCACCGAATCATTCAGTGCGTGGCAGGAGGAGCCTGTGAACCCGACTGTGTTCATTTGACCAACACCTTTGTAAAAACTAAACTCATTTATAAATTTGATGTTTGAAGTGTCCTGTCTTATGGTATGCTCTTTAACTGGTCCATTAAAAAGACTGGGTAATTCACACAACTACTACTTTGTTTTAATTTGCTCAGATGAAGGTAACACAATGTCACTGTTCTCATTGTATATGAACTTTATCCAACCCCCAGATTCTCTGCCATCTTATCTGTTCTCATCTGCATTCTGTCTCAAATTTACTTAAATTAAACAGTGATACACCTGAAATCCTACTTATTGATACTAAATCAACATTATACAAAACTGACAGTATTTCATTTGATATTGATAACTGTTCCATCTTGTCCTCTGAGAAGGTTAAGAGTTGGGTGTCATCCTCATCAGAAGTCTTTTCTTCATCTTCTTAATATCAAACTCCTCCATCCCTCCCTCACCCACCATACTACTGCCATCCTGGTTCACAGTTTTATCACTTCTCGTTTGGATTATTTTAACTCCCTAATTTACGATCTTCCTCACAAAACTCTCCATAAGCTTCAAATGGTTCAGAATTGAGCCGCCTGCATCGTTACTACAACTCCTATTCATCATACAACTTTTGATTTGCAGCAACTCCACTGGCTCCTGGTTAAGTCTCAGGTTGAATTCAAAATTATTCTGTTAGCGTTTAAGGCCATTCAGGGCCTTGGCCTTCCATATCTGTCTGACCTTCTCCAGGTTGCAACTCCCTCTCATACGATCAGATCATCTTCTTCCATCCATTTGATTCTCTCAGAACTCAGTATCACCCAAGCTCAGAAATATTAATTCTGTCTCGCCCTTTAAATCCTCACTCAAAACCCATCTGTTCCAGTGCACTTTCTCTCTCTGAGTCATTTGCACCTTCTAATTGGTTTGTAGTATATATGTCTTTTATTCTCAGAGGAATTTTTGTCCATCAGAGTACAATCTTGTGGAAATTCAGAAGTATAGAGCTGGGAGTAGAAAGTCCGGAAAGTATTGTAGTGTTGGCAGCCAATAGGGCTGGCCAAATTAGTAAAAGGGCCGCCTCTGGGGTTAGTTAGTTAAGGTTGTACCCACCATTAAGGTGAGGGTTGGGGGATTTAGTGGGCTGTTGCCTGGTAGTTGGGAGTAATTGGAGCAGGTAGGAGCATGTAATGATCTTGGGTGAATGGCTCCCTGCTGTTGACATCTTGTTCTGGTATCTGGTTTAAAGGTGCTAGCTAACAAAAGGCTTCTCTGAGCTACTCCGCTGTGTCAACATCTCTTCCTTCCCCATCGTGGAGCCTGTCTACTACAATATATATTGCAGTTCTTGACAAATCTATACAAAATACCTCTGTGTGTGGACTTGCTCTTTCTATAGTTAGAAGTGTAATTTAGCTTTTTTTTGAATGAAAAAGTAACTGTATGCAGATTCTGCTCACCAAGGGTGATGGTAAAATAAAACATTTCGTTGTGTCACCGTGTGCTGTGCTGCAGTGTTTCACAATGACAATCAATTTCATTTTCACGTTTAAACATAAAATTGTGCTATACTGGAAACCATCCAAGACAATAAAAAACACCTCACAAATTTGCTGGTTTATTGTCCTGCAATTATGTACTCCACCATGGCCCTGATGGATGTTCATTCATTTTAAAGGAGCGCCAGCCCTTCCCATGATGGCGGCTCCATTGACACATCCGCTCCCTCGGACGCGCCATTCAACGCAGCATCTGGTGCACATATATCTATGTCCATATAAACGCAAAATCCAGACCTGGATCGCAGCTTCCGCAGCCCGTCCACTGTCATGACGTGTAATGTTGTGATGCCCCCTAGTAGTCTGGCGTCCTGTGAAATGGTTCCTTGGTCCTATCTATTATTTACGCTACTACCACCACAAAAACACAACTGTGACATGGTAGAAGATTAATTAGGTGAGGTGTTCTTGGAAAGAGCGATGTGTTCTTGGAAAAAAACGGTCATGTGGCCTCACCTGAGGCCTGCTGGGTGTGAAGCATGAGGAAGTAGTCCTTATTCAGTACTTGGCGTGTTGACAATGCATTCCTCTAATATAGATACGACCCTATAAGCTTGTTACATTTCCTGACTACTTTCGTGCTGTGTGGTGGCTTTGCTAATTAAGGCCATTTACCAACACACGCTGCATCCGGAAAGCCACCAGCATGCACATGCACTCGTCACGCTCCTACCATCCGGTGCCAAAGCATTCGGGCCCTCGCTGTCAGACTGTGTAACAGCTTCATCTCCACAGGCCACCAGACACCTGAACACTCTGGACAGATATACACACTCTACCTCTGTTATATTGAGCAATAGCTCCTATTATTGCACCGTTCCAATTTGCACAGCAGTATTTGCACTATTTTTACTTTACGCACGTTTATTATTCATTTCACTTGTTTAGTCTGTGTAAATGTTTTTTTTGTTAAATGTTACTGTTGCACTGCCCTGGTTGGTCTGGGTAGCACACGGCCACTTTATGTCAGTATTTAATATTAAATTTTGCATGTAGCACCAGGTTCCAGAGAAACGATTCACTATGTACTGTTTACTGTGTATGTATCTGAAATGACAATAAAGCTCAACTTCAACTTCTTTGTGACATGCCAAATTACACCGCAATCTTTTACATATTACAGGAATGCATTATCAACATGATAAGTACTGCATAAAAGCCTACAAAGCCAAACGTGCAGTAGCCCCATCCTACCTCACAGCCCTTATAACACCTCGCACTGCACCTCGTATACCTCGCAGTACTGTTCGCCTGGTCCCTCCATCTCTGAAGGTAAAAGGAAGACGCTCATCTAGACTCTTCTCCGTCTTGGAATGAACTTCACCATAAGTTCAGAACAGCACAGTCGCTGTGCAGCTCAAGACCTTCCTCTTTAGAGAACATTTAGATGAACATGTAACCTTCTTATTGTCTGACTTCTGTATAGAATCTACAGCAGAGTGAGTAAAAAGATTGTATTCATAGTTGGGGGTCCTAGTGAACCAGAATTGATCACTTCATCGATGGTAACATGGAAGCACGCTGTAAGTCGCTCTGGATAAGGGCGTCTGGCAAATGCCTTAAATGTAAATGAAAGTGAAGTGATTGTCATTGTGACGCACTGCAGCACACTGTGACAAAGTGAAATGTGTCCTCTGTATTTTACCATCACCCTTGGTGAGCAGTGGGAAGCCACGACAGCCACCCAGGGAGCAGTGTGTGGGGACGGTGCTTTGCTCAGTGCCACCTTGGTGGTCCCGCAGGTCCCAGGTCAGGTGGCTTGGATTGTCACACGACCAGTTTTTCATTCTACCACCTTTCAACCTAAATATTTTTTTCCTGCATCATGTCCCCGTTGAGACTCCTCACTGTGCCCCGTGAGGCCTTAGCGCCGCCGCGCCGCTAGAGGGCGCCATGCGCGGAACGCCGAACCGGCTGCGCCGTAAACAGAAGAGGCCGGGCGGCTTGAACGCGGTTCGAGTTCGCGCAACTCGCTCCGGTTAAAAACCTCCCTAACATCGACGTAGTCGCGACGCGGCCTCTTAATGCCGGAATGTATCGCGGTCTGCACAACAGCCCAGGAGAATTTCCGCCGAGAGGCTTCGCGCACGGCGGACCTCCGTCCCCCTTCGGTGCCCGTTTCGGGTCTCCGTACGGAGCGACGTATCACGTCCCGCCGTCCCCGGTGTTCGGGACGCGGCTCCCGGTCAGAGCCGCCGGTCCTTTCGTCCCCGGAGCGGAGAGCGAGTGCCACGGTCCCGGTCCCAAGGAGACGTTCGTGGACGTGAGGCTCTTTATTCCTCATTAATTTGGCCTTGAATCTCGGTAATCGCCGCTAATGCTTTATTCGGCCTCACCCAGACGCGGCCGTTCAGCAGCCTGTCCGTGGACCACAGCATGGTGATCACTCTGGGCAACCAGCACATACTTCCGCCTCCCAGCCTTCCCCAGAGCTGGACGCCCGCAGCGGCCGAGTCGCGCAGCCTGGACGGCAGGTGGGCAGCCCGTTCAAAAAGTAGCTGATGGGTGTAAATAGTGCTTTGGTCGTTCTGGACCGTTCAGAAAGCGGCAGCTCAGGTGGTCGGATCTGGAATTTGTCCCCTTGTGACGTCACAAGGGGAAAAGTCATCTCACGTTTCTCATGCTTTTTCCAGCCCAGAGAATTTCCCACCTAAAAAAGTAGCTCCGCCGACTCTCTCATGGCCATCGTGGTAATTTCCACGAATGGCCGCTCAACCTCTATAGGCCGCTCTCCTCCTCGTCCCGCCTCTCTCCTCCTCATTAGCATTTAAAGCTACAGACACCGAAACGGCACATCCTGGGAAATCACATTGTGGGACTGGATCAGCGGCTGAATTTCGGAAAGAGACTTCAGACACAGTATTAGGGGACCAACGAGACCAAAATAAAAGCAAAAGGTTTTAATGTCAGGGGACCTTTTAACAACAAGATTTTAGAAAATCAGTATTATCCATCCTAGGGTGCTTAGCAATCAGACATGAATAGTCCATGAGCGTCCTGGAAGCGAGTGGTAAACAGCAATTCATTGAAAGCAAAGTGATTGTCATTGTGAGACACAGCAGCACAGCACACAATGCACACAACGAAATGTGTCCTCTGTATTTAATTATCACCCTTGGTGAGCAGTGGGCAGCCATGACAGGCGCCCGGGGAGCAGTGTGTGGGGACGGTGCTTCGCTCGGTGGCACCTTGGCGACTCGGGATTCGAACCGGCAACCTTCTGATTACGGGTTTTTACCCGCTAGGCCACCACTGCCAAATTCTTAATCAGATTATCTGTCACTTTTAGATGTTGTTTCATTGCTATGCCAAGCAGGAGCCTTTAATACTTGTTTTTTAATTTTTATTGGTAATAATGTTATTGTTGCAGTGAAAGAGCAGGGGAAGAGTTCCTCCAATCGCTGGCTGCTAAGGAGAGGTTTGGAAAAACCGAACGTCGAGATCACGGATCATCTTATTCAGAGAAGCATGGCTACTACAGACAGAGCTTGGACGGAGGGAAGGACCAGAGCCCATCGCCGAGGCGACGCAGTCGTAGTCGTGGAAGGAGCCGCGCCCGGAGCAAGAGCCGCGCCCGGAGCAAGAGCCGCGCCCGGAGCAAGAGCCGCGCCCGGAGCAAGAGCCGCGCCCGGAGCAAGAGCCGCGCCCGGAGCAAGAGCCGCGCCCGGAGCAAGAGCCGACCGCGCAGCATGAGCCGGAGCCAGGAGAGGCGTCAGTATCAGGCCAAAAGCGACTCCGGTTACGGGCGGAGCATAGACCACGCCCACTGGAGTGCTGGAGACCGCGCCAGCCATGCCAGCAGCAGCAGCAGCAGTCTGTGCTCCGGCAAAGTGCCAAGTGTCTTCCAAGAACTCAAGCAGGTCTTACAGAGCAAAGAGCTGGAGGAGCACCTGTCCGTAGTAAAGAACGCCTACTTAAGGAATCAGGTACTACTTCCTGCATGTTCCCGGTGTTCCGGCATTCTACTTAGAAGGGCTTGTCTTTCTCAGACAACTACGCTTCAATATAGATTATTGCAGAATCTATTTCTCCACGGGAAAAGTAACGAGGTACTGTGGTAACGGGATTTTCACCATTCCCACGATTTTCATTTGTTGTGTGAATTATTGGGCCTGATTGTGCTGCATCTGAAATTAATGTTGTGTGTTTTTTGTGGGTTTACTCAGCGCCAGTTTCCTCTTACGTTACATTACCGTTCAGGTTGGGTTCATTTCGTGCACAAAATGAAACAATGCAAAATCATGATTTCTTTTCCCCAGATGTCTGAAGCAATTGTTCCTTCATTTTTACTGAACTTGAACAGTAAATTAATAAAAAATTAAATAAATAAGTGACAGAAATAAATAAATAAGACAACTTATAAATACACATTTTTTACTAAGATGCTAGATGGAATTTAACAGAATTCTCAATTGTGCTATTTTTGTAATCATTAGAAGCCATATCTTTCATAAAAATTCAATTATTTGACCCAGTTCTATAGTGTGTGTGTGTGTGTGTGTGTGTGTGTGTGTGTGTGTGTGTGTGTGTGTGTGTGTGTGTGTGTGTGTGTATATATATATATATATATATATATATATATATATATATATATATATTATGCTAATGGTTTTATGTTCAAAATTAGATGCTTGCGTGGACGTTGCCTAGTAGGTAACACACTCGCCTCTGAACCAGACAACTACAGGGTCAAATCACACTTACTATTAGGGGTGTTAGAAAATAATGTTTTTTGTATGCAAATTTAGTCCAAAGTTCAGTTCTAAGTTATGCTGTTTTGTCTGAATTATTAATGTTTTTACATTTCCAGTCACCTGTAGAATATCGTACAGTATATGTACAGTATCACAATAGATCATGATATAATCGTATCGTGATATGTATCGCATCGTGAGTTCCTTGCCTACACACACCCCCACTTACTACCATTGTGTCCCTGAGCAGGGCACTTGACCCTGAGTGTCTCCAGGGGGGGACTGTCCCTGTCACTACTGAGTGTAAGACATGATCAAATATTTTGAAATGTAAGTTTGATAAATATTTGAAATGTAAATTTAGCATCTCAGCTTATTAGAACATTGAAGGTAATCATTTAAAAAAAGTAAACACATGGTTAAAATATTATTTGCACTGGTATTTTAGGTTACATATATTAGGGCTGCACGATTTGGGGAAAAAGACATATTGCAATTATTGAGATCAATATTGCGATATGCGATTGCGATAAGATAGACACTTGCTTGTATATCAATGAAAAGTCGCATACAAATTACTAATAGTGAAATGTTTCATTTCAAAGTGAAACATACAAACTACTTTTAACAACTTGAAATGCCCAGTGCTTTCATACAATATTCTACAAAATTAAATAATCACAAAAAACTCTTTACATTACTGTCGAACGACAAACCCTGGTAAGGCTAAACAACTGTTTTGATTATATTTGGCCATTATAAAATCCCGTATTATAGTTCTTACGTTTAACCAAAACGTTTTTTGGAGGCTGACTTGAACACAGAGATGCATAGCTTTGCTAGCTTAGCTAAGGTTAAGATTTGTAAACTGAGGTGAATTTCTTTAGGAAACCTTCAAAGTTTGAGAAAAGTTAACTAAACAGCTAAGAACAGTCTAAATAGTTAATGCCTACGTTTAGCCAAAATGTTGTTTGGAGGCTGACTTGAACACAGGAATGCATAGCTTCGCTAGCTTAGCCTAGCTTAGCTAAGGTTAAGACTTATAAAACGGGATTTTATAATGGCCAAATATATTCAAAACAATTGTCCAGCCTTACCTATGAAATGTAATCCCCCGGGATCTGGTTTGGAGCGTACAGCGGTTTGTACAGCCCCAAGCAGCACAAGAGTGAGGCATTTTATGCACTTCTCTCCATAGACGTGTATATGCTTCACGCCACAGCACAGCCTATCGCAATATGGCGGCGACGTTGACGTACGATGCAGCTCGTCATGCGGCGTCTATCCATATGTCTATGCGAATCACGAATTTGAGGTCTCCATTGAACCGAATCGAAAGTCATGTGACCAAACACATCACAATCGACTGAAGTGAGACTTCAGTCAGCTCGCAAACTTTGAGAGAATGAGTGATATGTTGCCGATTCAATCCATGCACTAATAATTTAAATCGCAGCTTTTTGCGTTCATGTAATCGCACAGACTGACATTGCGATTACGATTATATATATATATATATATATATACACACACACACACACACACACACACACATTCATACATTTTTTGTCGCAGCCCTAGAAATTAGTCATATGAACTATATTCAGAATGAAAACAGACATCTTGTGTTTTCCGTTTTCAGGGTAAGGAGTCTTTAAGTCCACTCCTGGATGCTGACTTCTCCAGAGGGATGGTGACCTCCTTTAATCTTAAGGACAAGAAACCTGGTGAAGATCAGCTTGATGCCGGTGACAGCTCTCTCTTGCCGCACGAAAGGGTCCGGCAAGATGGCAGCGGCTTCTCCAGGATCCTAAGCATGATGGGAGTCTGTAGTGAAAAACCACAAGAGAAGGAGACGGCAGTGGACATCGACATTGACGATGAGGAGAAATTTCTCTACGGAGATCAAGAATCTCTGCCGTCCCAGACGAGGCCAGGCGAGAGTCGGACGCCTGTCACGGGTTCTCCCCGGCATCAGATCATTAAGGGCATACTTGGTGACCCCGGCATGAATCACATCCTAAAGCAAGCCAAACAAGCTCTGGATATGACCCGTTCGAGGCTCGCGGCCCCCGACGAGCCGGCCTCAGCCGAGGAGCAGGTCAAGGTGAGTGAAGAGGAGTGCGAGAAAATCAAGAATCTTCTCAAGAGCGTTGGACTGAACTTTGGAAAGGCAGAATTATGCAAGATGGCGGCCAGGTTACGAGAACGTCCCAGAGAGAAGCCGGCATCTGAGCCTTCGCGGTCTTCATCCAGAGGTGAGGAAAGTCTGAGTCGTGCCAGTGCTGTTGTCTTGAACTCAAGGAAATGTGAGTGACCGGCACCAGGAGTTACGGCGTTAGGCATCTTCTCAGTCTCAAAAACGTTCTCTTGACAGAGCTGAAAGTGGAGGACAGAAGCTGGCTCTCGGCAGAAAGCGGAAGCCACGCTCGCCAGAGCACCAACCCCCGACGCAGGGAAACGGTGACTGGCCAGGATTCGAACCGCTGGACCGTACGTTGGCCGGTTTATTAATATTGTCCCGTGTCTTCATCTGTTTGTCCTGTTGCAGGAAGTGGAGAGGCAAAAGAGGAAAGACCACCATGTCAAGGAACTGGAGGGGATTTTAAAAGAGGAAGGTACTGAAGCTTGGCCCACTTTAAGCGCTGCACTGGGTTGCACTGGAGCTTACATTTACATTTACAGCATTTACCAGACGCCCTTATCCAGAGCGATTTACAATCAGTAGTTACAGGGACAGTCCCCCCCTGGAGACACTCAGGGTTACGTGTCTTGCTCAGGGACACAGTGGTGGGGCAGTGGTGGCCTAGCGGTTAAGGAAGCGCCCCCGTAATCAGAAGGTTGCCGGTTCGAATCCTGATCTGCCAAGGTGCCACTGAGCAAAGCACCGTCCCCACACACTGCTCCCCGGGCGCCTGTCATGGCTGCCCACTGCTCACTCAGGGTGATGGGTTAAATGCAGAGGACAAATTTCACTGTGTGCTGCGTATCACATGTGACAATCACTGCACCTAACCTAACTAACTAACAATGGTAGTAAGTGGGGTTTGAACCTGGGTCTTCTGGTTCATAGGCTAGACTACAACCACCCAGTGGAATATAACAACTTACCATATTTATGGGATTTAACGTTATTATAGAAAACAGTTAATTAAAATGGCATCATATTGATCAATACTCCAGTCCAGACATTCCTAGTGTGTAACCATGGCATCTGGAAATTGCTGCCAGTTAGTCCTGAGTATCAGGGGAAGTTCTGTGTTCACCGACGATGAAACGTCTTGTCTGCGGAGCGTACGGAAAGCCAGACAGACGAGGTAATGAGATGGGAAGTCTTCTCTTGCGTTACAGGCGTGGATTTCCTGGTTCCAGTGATTGGCTTTTACTGTAATATTTGTGAGGAGTTCTTCGGGAACATGGACAGTGCTCAGAGCCATGCCGATCGTCACAGACGCAACGAAGCGCTCAAGGTATTCCCTCATTTTTAATGGCCAAGCTCACCAGCTAGAACATGAGAACACTTTTTCCACATTCATCCTGAGCGTTTTTGTTCTTTTCTTTATGAACAGAGACACACAGGAGAGCAGCGCCCTGGCGGTTCAGCGAGCACGGACCACCACAAACGGTGTGACGCTGCAAGTGGGCATCAGCTCGCTTGTGTTAAAGAGGAGAGGAGAACGCCACCAAGGCCTTTTAAAGAGAGTCGCGAGTCAAGTCCATGCGCTTCCCGAAAGCGTCACTGGGACGAGGGAAAGGAGGAGGAGAGGAACTCTGGCCCACTGTCCAAGGTGAAGACGAAGGAGAAAAAAACACCAGAAAAGGGCAAAATCAGCGACGGGGAAGATGCGCTGTCTGGGAAAGCCGGGAAGAAGAAGAAGAAGAAAAAGGAGAAGAAGAAGAAAAAGGAGAAGAAGAAGAAAAAAGCAGATTAGGATGCTGGCTTTTTCTCTTTTCACGTTTCTCCGGAAATGGCAACATTGGTATTAAAGTTGAATACAGGCTCACACTCTGTATTTCCACTTTTTTGCAACTTTTCTACACAGGATGTGAACAGCTATGTAAAATGGAATAAAACGGCCACTCTAAAACAGCTTCTTTTTGTTTAGACCGTATCGGAGCTTCTTTACAGAAGCAGTGTTAAAATGACCTTGTGGGAAATAAAGAAATAAACCCAAGAATGTTGAACTGAGTGCTGTTGTTTTTCTGAAGCAGCTGTGATTGGGGGAAGCAACAGTTTGTCTTAAATGTGGTATGTTTACTGTCCAAGTTCCTGTACTCCACGTCAACACTGTGGTGAAAAAGGCCCGGCAGCGTCTCTACCACCTCAGACGCCTGAGAGACTTTAGACTGCTCTCCAAGGAGCTCAGGAACGTCTACTCCTGCACCATAGAGAGCATCCTGACGGGAAACATCTCAACCTGGTTTGGGAACAGCACCATGCATGACAGGCGAGCCCTACAGAGGGTGGTTCCAACAGCTGAACGCATCATCTGTACCAAGCTCCCTGACCTTCAATCCATCTACAGCAAGCGGTGCTGTACCAGGGCCAGGAAGATGGTGAAGGACCTCAGCCACCCCAACAATGGACTCTTCTCTCTGCTGCGACCAGGGAAGCGACTCCCTGACGTCCAACACAGAGAGAACGAGGAGGAGCTTCTTCCTGCAGGACATACGAGCTTCAACCACATCGACACTACAAAGGACAGAACTTTAATACACTCCAGCACTTCTGGACTCAATCCCCCCAGAATCCTTGCGCAAACTTTTTTACTTTTTCTCAACTCATTTGCACACCTTCACCCAACCTGTTACACATGTTTTATGTTAAAAACACAAAAGTGTAATATTTGGTTATGTTTGCAATATTTGTGTGCCGGAGTTAAATGGTTACACTAGATTTATAAGTGTATTTCTTCTTTCTTGTGTCTTTTATTTTCTTATTTTCTAAAGACTTTTATTTTGTTTACCTGTATTCTGATGTGGGTAAGGGAATTATAATGATAATCCGGGTGTTTGTTTAATTGGAGAATGTTAAAATGTGTTAATGTTTTTGGTTATGTTAAATATGTTTCTGTATTTTTGTTTGTTCAAGTTATGATTATTATAAAAAGTTATGTGGGTTCTAAAACTTTGATCACCCCCCGAAAAGTGGTTGGATGCGGCCGTGCCCTTGGGTTAGTGGGTTGGAGACCCGGTTTAGTTCTCTTAGACACATGGCATGAGCTGTGAGAGGTGCGTGGGGTTTGTGTGTAAAAAGTTATTGCTTCTATTTTAATTTATGTACATATTCGGAATATTTTGCATGTGTGTTATTTTGTGAATATTTCTTTATGTTCTGTTATTACTGTATATTGTAGAGAGAGGTGCAGAGAGACGCGATTTGTGACGCGATATTCTGACCTTGCTTTTGTACAGAGAATACACTTTGCACGGAAAATCGCTTGGGTGTCGGCTCGTCATTGCGGTTCAAGAAAAGAAATAAAAAAATTACACAACGCAGAAGAAGAACCGCTACATTTGCATATTGGTTTACATTTACAGCATTTACCAGACGCCCTTATCCAGAGCTACTTACAATCAGTAATTACAGGGACAGTCCCCCCCTGGAGACACTCAGGGTTAAGTGTCTTGCTCAGGGACACAATGGTAGTAAGTGGGATTTGAACCTGGGTCTTCTGGTTCATAGGCGAGTGTGTTACCTGCTAGGCTACTACCACCCTGGTGCATTGTATAGTTGCAATATTTGCAATACTGTAGTCTGTAGCAGTCGCTAAAGCATTTCACTGCATATCATATCGTGTATGACTGTGTATGTGACAAGTACATTTTGAATTTGAAATTGTAATTCTCATTTGTGCGTTCTGCTAATATGTAAAGCACAGTCCAAAAGTTTGGACACCTTCTCATTCAATGTCTTTTTTTTATTTTCATGACCATTTACGTTGGTAGATTCTCACTGAAGGCATCAAAACTATGAATGAACACATGTGGAGTTATGTACTTAACAAAAAAAGGTGAAATAAGTGAAAACATGTTTTATATTCTAGTTTCTTTGCTCTGATTACTGCTTTGCACACTCTTGGCATTCTCTCGATGAGCTTCAAGAGGTCGCCACCTGAAATGCTTCTCCAACAGTCTTGAAGGAGTTCCCAGAGGTGTTTAGCACTTGTTGGTCCAGCTCACCCCAAACCATCTGGATTGGGTTCAGGTCCGGTGACTGTGGAGGTCAGGTCTCCACTTTTTGTTAAGTAAATGGTCATGAAAATAAAGAAAACACATTGAATGAGAAGGTGTGTCCAAACTTTTGGCCTTTACTGGATATATTAGTTGCTCACTCTCCATAAACACCTAGTCTTGACTTAGTCCATCCCAGCACTCAGACACCACACATACACTAATTCATCTCTAGTGGATACCTTTGGACAGCAGGACGAATCCAGACTAAACCGTTGCCAGTAGTGGTGAGGAAAACTGGGATTCGAACTTCCCTACTGCGTGACCTTCTATTGGTCTACTAGTATCATTTAATATTTATAATTCTGATGGATCCTCTGGACATCGTAGGACCTGGTTGCTTGGAAATAACGACAAGATGTTACATTTAAATAGCTTGACTGGAAAGAGGATTCATTTCTGATGCAGCATAATTACTGCCAATAATTCACAAGCAAATGAAAATGAAAACGCAGTGGTTAAGGAAGTGGCCCCGTAATCAAAAGGTTGCCGGTTCGAATCCCAATCCACCAAGGTGCCACCGAGCAAAGCACCATGTCATAGTTTCACAATGACAATCACTTCACTGTCAATTTCATATTGAAGCATAGTTGTCTGTTATATTTGCCTGAAAAAAATAAAAGCCCCTCTATGTTCAATGTCGGCACACCAGGAATCGATAACACATCATTGGGATATATCGCCATTTATTTAGAAGCTGTAGTTCCCCCTCCGGGCCGCTGGGGGGCACTGTGACCAGCGCGGCGTCGGCGTTCAGAAGAGGCTCCGGGCGGTGAGGGGCAGGCGGCGTCTCGGCTGTCTCCCGCAGTCGGGCCCCCGGGGTGTCACGGTGTGGCCGCGTCTCTCCGCGGCCTGAACTCACGCCGGCTGCGACATGGACGTCTCCGCGTCCGACACGGAGACCGACGACTACGCCAAGCCGCTGCTGCGGCGTAAAGAGGAGGGAGACGCCCCGAGAGGTAAAACCTGCACCCGGCGCCACAGAGTTAAACTCGACTTTTCACCTTCTTCTTCTGGTCGTCTTTTTTTCGGACTTGCGTGTAGCTGGTGGCGGTTTGTTGACCGACGTCAGCTGACGTTCGCGCAGGAAGCGGAACGCTGCGAGTCTCGACTCAGCATCTCTGTCACGGGACGAGGAAGCAGCTTTTATTTTTTAATTCTGCGGTCCCACAAATTCTCGGTTTATACCCGCGGCGGACAGAGAGAGGACATTTTAACTTGGAAAAAACATGCAAAATCATAAAGCAATATCATGCAATTCCAAAATGCATTCCACAAGAACCCCTTTTCTTTTTTTTTACTTTACTTTACTTTACTTTACTTTATTTGGCAGACGCTTTTATCCAAAGCGACTTACAATGGGAAGACACCAGCAATTCTCGTTCGATTTCTATAGAATATCAAGTATACAAACTAAGAGCCCTGATAAGGCTTAGACTTGTCATTGAAGAACATGCTCGGAGAGTGTTGGGTGCTAGACTAAGAAAAATTATAATGTATTTATACATTGTGTATTTGTTTGTTAAATGTGTATGCATGTGTATGTGTTAAATTTATCTGTAATATTTTTGGAATAAGAGGGTTTTCACCTTCTTCTTAAAAGTGGTGATAGTCTCGGCTAGTCGTGTGGAGGAGGGTAGGTTGTTCCACCAGCCAGGGACAACAACGGAGAACAGACATGATTGGAATCGGAGACCCCGTGAAGAAGGAATTTTTAGTCTCCTTTCGTTTGCCGATCTGAGAGAGCGTGTAGGAGTGTAGCTAGGTAGTAGTGTGTTGATGTAGGAGGGCGCAGTTCCATTTACAGCCCTGTAGGCAGCATCAAGGATTTGAACTCAATGCGAGCAGCTACCGGGAGCCAGTGGAGGGAGGTAAGAAGAGGTGTAACATGGGTGTATTTTGGCTGATTGAAGATGAGGCGGGCTGCCATATTTTGGACCATCTGGAGTGGTTTTATGGAGTGGAGTGGTTTTACTTTTATTAACAACAGTCAACGTAAATACAAACAATAACAACAGTCCTGAGATTGGGCCCAAGCTCTCAAATAAAGTTATATAAAATTACAATAAAAAACGGAGGGAAAAAATTATAAAAATGAATAAATAGACAAACTTTAAAGCAAACATATAAACTTAAAAGAGACATAAGTGGCCTATCCAACAAGGCTTTGAACTTTCAAAGATGAGTCTTCAACTGTAGTTGTGCTGTCAACTGTTCCATTATATTTAACTGTCTGATTTTTTTTTTGATTTTTTTTTTATCCATTGTGAGATTGTGGGTGGTTCAGGTTTCAACCAATAAGTTATCATTTTTCTTGCAGCCATTAGTAGGAGATGAATCAATCTGGGAATTTGTACAGTAGACACATTAAAGGGTCCCAGGAAAGATTCGCTTTTATGGAGCCCTTCCACGTGCCCCTTAACTTCAGTCCAAAAATGTTGAACAGTGGGACAGTCCCAGAATATGTGCGTTTGATAACGTCCACAGTTCGTCCAGCACTTATTGCTACCCCCACTCCCAGAGCTGAGAGACTTTAGTGGTGTCCTGAAAAAACGAATTTTAGACTTCGTCAAATTCCTTCCATATTTGGCTCCCCACCCCCTTATGACAACCAGAACAAACACTTTTTCCAAATATCATCATCCAGTGTCAAATTGAGTTCCATTTCCCACAAGAACCTGTTTAAAGTCGGCATTTTGCACCTTGTACACAGCGAACTGTACTAATTCTATTTTCTTTTCTCCTCCCATGAGCCCGTGCGTGCTGCTCCTGCCGATATGGCCTGGCCGTTCTTTCGTGCTACGCCTTCTTCGTGGCGTACGCCCTGCGGGTCAATCTCAGCGTGGCCATGGTGGACATGCTGAACTCCAGCTCCAGCGGCAACCACAGCTCCTCGGTCTGCCCCAGCCACAGCGGGCCGCCGCGGCCGAACCACAACCACACCGTGAGAGACCCCCCGGTGCACCCCCTACACCCCTTTGCAGTACACGTCACAAACAGTGGGCAGTGGGGGCCTAGCGGTTAATGAGCGGCCCCGTAATCGGAAGGTCGGGCGCCTGTCATGGCTGCCCACTGCTCACCAAGGGTGATGGTTAAATGCAGAGGACGCATTTCACTGTGTGCACCGTGTGCTGTGCTGCTGTGTATCACACAATGACAATCGCTTCACTTTATAGACGCACGCTGTGTTTTTATGGCTTTTATGGTACGTGGTTGGGCGTGCCTGCTGCTTGACCGCTGCCCCTTCCGCTGCAGGCCAGCGTTTATAACTGGGACTCGGAGACTCAGGGGTGGATCCTGGGCTCCTTTTTCTATGGCTACATCTTCACACAAATCCCGGGCGGCTACCTTGCCCGCAAGTACGGCGCCAAGTGGCTTCTGGGAGTCGGTATCCTTGGCACCGTGGTTTTCACCTTGCTCACTCCGCTGGCGGCGGATCTTGGAGCCGGGTACCTCATCGCTGTCCGAGTGTTGGAAGGGATCGGAGAGGTTGGTTTTTTTTTTTTTCTCTCCCCTAAACACTATTTTAGATCCTTGACTTTCTGTTGCGGACGTTTCCATTCGGCTCTCCGTTGCCCCAACAGGGGGTGACGTTTCCTGCCATGCATGCAATGTGGGCGTCCTGGGCCCCTCCCCTGGAAAGAAGCCGACTTCTCACCATCTCCTACACCGGTAAGGAGCACGGACCGCATTCCCGCGCGCACGATACTTATCCGGTGACGTACACGCATTTGTTCAGGTGCTCAGCTGGGAACCGTCGTGGCCCTGCCCCTGTCCAGTCAGATTTGTTTCTACTTGGACTGGACGTACGTTTTCTACGTGTTTGGTGAGTGTGTGTGTGTGTCGTGAATGTTCTTTTGGGAGAATTCCCTGGAGTGAAGCGGCCAAACTAATTGTGAATCTCTGTGCTGATTTAAGGAGCTGTTGGGCTGCTATGGTTTGTACTCTGGGCCTTGCTGGTTAGCAGTACCCCCGAAACACACCCCAGAATATCAGAAAAAGAAAAACTCTACATCATTACATCTCTTAAAAATGAGGTATGACTCTGTTTCCGAATGGTTATAAGCATGTTTTTGCCAAAGTTATCTTCTGGTATTCAAGATATGTTCCTAATGATAAATTATTATTATTTTTTAATTTTTTTTTAATGCTGGTGTTTTCTGTCCTCTTGTAGCTGTCTTCTACAACTGACCAGGTACCCTGGATGTCCATTTTGACGTCTGTGCCACTGTGGGCGATTGTCGTTGCCCATTTCTCCTACAACTGGGCATTCTACACACTGCTGACGCTGCTGCCCACATATATGAATGATATTTTGGGTTTCAGTATCAAACAGGTGACTCAACATCACACCATCCATCACATGTCAGTCGAAGTAACTGATGATCGTAAATCATTCACTGTGTGTGTGTGTGTGTGTGTGTGTGTGTGTAGAACGGAATGGTGTCTGCATTACCATATCTTGGCTGCTGGCTGGTGGCATTATTTGGTGGTCAGCTGGCAGACTACCTGAGAGAGACCCTTCAGATTCGCACTGTCATCGTGCGCAAGGCTCTCACTCTCGTCGGTAAGGAAGTTGTATATGTATATACACACAGTATGTGTACCTCGACCCGGGTGATCTTTATGTGGAGTTTGCATGCGTCAAGTCGCCGAATTTTATGTCTGTGTTTCCGCAGGCATGATTGGACCTGCAATATTCTTGATAGCAGCCGGGTACACCGAATGCAACTACATCCTGGCCGTGGTCTTCCTCACCATCTCGTCGTCTCTGGGCGGCCTGAGCGCTTCTGGCTTTAATATCAACCACCTGGACATTGCTCCTCCGTAAGACCACAGCTTTCACTGTACTCTGATCAGCTCTGATCCGGAGCGTCCAGTTACTCATTACAGGGGCCGCTTCTGTTAGTCTTACTAACTGTATTCAACACTCTTCAAAATAATTCGTTTTCATACAGGCTGTTCCACATACTACTATATTAAAAGAAAAAACCCTTTTCCCGTGTTTTCTTCCTTGTAGTTATGCTGGGGTTTTACTAGGAATCACCAACTCCTTCGCAACAATTCCTGGCATGGTTGGACCAGTCATAGGGAGAGCCCTCACAAGAAATGTATGTAAAGAGTTCAATTTGAGCGTCATGCCTTTGCAGTGCATGCTTTAGTATGAAATATAGTAATAATAATAATAATAATATTGATCAGTAATTAACAGTAAGAATGACACTTTACTCTGCTTGTTTTTGTTCCAGAACACTATTGGAGAGTGGCGGACTGTGTTCTACATCTCGGCCGCCATTAACATATTCGGTGCGGCCTTTTACACGGTGTTTGGGAAGGGCACAGTGCAACAGTGGGCCGTCCATCGAGTCCATTCACAGTGAAACTCAAGAGGAGGAGAGAATAATCCTTGGAGGACATGACCGGGGAAAAAATACACCTCTCCCCCCCCACATGCATTAATGAGATTAGAAAACTTGAAGGACTCAGTGGTCTTAGGTCTTGGAGTAATCCACACACATTCTTTTTACACCAGAGCAAATAAAAGCCACAATATTGTAGTTAGATACTTGACATGGATAATGGTAAATAGTTGACTTGTATGAGTCTTGATATTCCATTTTCTTCCTTGTAAATTTGTTCACTTGCAAAAAAAAACATAATTCTGTGGCAATTCAGTTGGCTTTCAGGATATTTGAAAATGTGATTTGGCACAAACTGGCAGAGAAAAACAATGTGAATATCTCTCGAAAATACTAGTTATACCGATTTTAGTGCATTTTGTAAGCAAACTTGCTTTATTGGAAGAAACAGGTGTTCTGGAACCACACCAGACTATGGGTCGGCATGATGGGCTTTATGCTCAAGGGCTTGATGTGCTATCGGGTATTGCCTACGTTCTAGGCAAATAGTCAAGAAGGGAATTCTGTGTAGCGTCAGCAGATGACAGGGAAAGGCATTTTGTCTGCTATTTTTTGTTAAAATTACGTCATGTTCAAAGTACACTAACACAGCTAGTAATTCTGGTAATATATTCAGCCTGTTGGCATGCTTCAAACGTGATTGTCACATGATATCATGTGTCAGGGATCAACTTTTCCTTCTTTATAGATGTGCCTTACCTAAGAGAGCACTTTTTTTTTTTTTTTTTTTTTTAAGGTGATTTTGTAATTTTTCTATATGAAACTTTATTTTTTGTATAAGCATTTTGTTATGTGCAAATACTTGATTTGATTTGTGAACATGATTGCTTAATGCAACTGAGGGGTTTCACATTTTCAGCACTTTTTCTGGGGTCTAGCTGGGCCTGATGAGGTGTAGAGGTTTATAAGCTTCATTCATTCATCTGTTGAAAAAATGTTGAAAAAAAGGTAGCTGTGGTAGGAATGCCAGGCCATTGCCATGATTCGATACAGAATTTACTGATAATTTATTTCTGTTCATTTTGGCTTAATGTTTACATGTTAATTTTTGAGAATATGATCCTTGCCATTTCTTTTTAGGAATCAATGTTTATAGCTGTTATACCATAAAAAATAAAAAAAAAAGTTGCAGCTATGATCAAATGTAATCAATGCCAAGTTCATTTAAGGGGATGATACAGTAGACTTAAAGACTTAGTCTTTTTTTTTTTTTTTTTTTCCCCTATTTCCTGTAAATGTAGCATCTGCTTTGTCACAACACAGCTGGCATGTTTGTCTACAGCAGAAGTACTTCAATTTTTGACAGATGTGCTGCGAAAGTGCTTGGACCAGACTGTTGATTCTGATTCTGGCCTGTGATGCTGCTTTTGATTTCGAGTTGGTAAATGGGTCATGTTGGGAGACGGAACAGCATCTGACACCCGTTACCTCGCATTTTGTGTTGCATATTATTTGTTGAACCATTGTTCTCATCAATCTGCTCTCTGGGCCTTCTTGTCCTCATTGTTGTATTGTTTTCGCACAAAAGCCACCCAGTAAATGTCTGCAAATAACAGGGCTCTCAAGTGTCACACACTGAGCATGACAGTCACTCTTTTTTAGTCTTTCGACATGCACTCCCACCACATACTGCATTTATCAAACAGAAACGTAATTTGTCGGTGCCGCAGGGCTCGATAGTTCTCAGATCGTGGCACAGTATGAGATGAGCGCATCTCAGCTGGGTCCTAGAGCCTGTCCTCTGGCACTCAATCAGAAAAAGAAAAATGGCCTAGACAATAGCAATAGCAGGATTGCATCTGGGTAAAATACAACACAACAAGCATTGAAAAGGCCTCCTGAGATTCTTTGCATTATTCTGCTACTTGTAGTAAAATCTTCTGAAAAGATTGAAGTCAGAAAGACAGACAGACAGAGGGAGCTTTAATCAGGCCTTAAAAGTTAGCCCTGAGGCTACAGCTTTTTAAAAGCTCATACCCGACATTATTGTGGCGGCCGACATGACTGTACCAACAAGGGCACGTTACGGGTTTTTCTGGTTGCCAGTGCAACCAGAACGTAATTGCCATCGGCTAGCCTCTGAAAAGGAATAATGCATACACCAAACGCAATTTAACCGCGGTGATAAATGTGCTCCCCTCTCCCCACAGTAAAAAAACTAAATGTTTTTTGGTTTGGCTCAGAAATGATTTTCTCAAAATAACGTGGACAAATGATTGATACGATGATTGATTTAATCAAATTGCAAATGTCTTAGTACATGTCTCATGTGTCTCAGTTCATCTTTGCAAATGGTTATGTACAAGTAGGCTACAGTTAGATCCTGTTGATCTAAACTAGTTAATTCTCAGTCTAATTGTTGGTCTCTCCAAATCACGTCAGCATGGCTTCATTGTGTAGGTCATCATGTGCAGAATAGTTTGTTCAATTGTCAAAACACCATATATGAATGTCTTGGAACATTTGATGAATTCATAGCTTTGGAGGCAGCCCGAAAGTGATTAGTTGTCACATGCACGGCAGCCAGTGCACACAGTGAAATTTGTCCTCTGCATTTACTGTAAACCATCCCCTGAGGGAGCAGTCTGTGGGGATGGCGCTTTACTCAGTTCGGCAATCGAACCACCAACCTTCTGATTACGGGTCCACTTTCTTCCGGCCACCACGGCCCTTCTTACTGTAAAATCCTCTTTTTTTTTTCAGTTTTATACATAATTGTATTCTGTTAGACTTCTTCCACAGGGACAAAACATCCAGCCACTTTAACTAGCAGTGCTTGCACAATGCCAAAGGGACGCTGCATTTTGGGGGCGCTGACTATTTACATGAGGAAGGAATTGAGTTTTGACATATGGGTAAACTGTTCTGGGAGACACACGAGGTTTTGCAGGTGATCCTGAACCATCTAGGTTATAAAGCACTAAGTGAATGCAAACGGGCCAAAGCAATTGAGGAAGATCTTTTAATGGTACTGAAATGAATCTAGTTTGTAAGCATGTGTGAACAGTTTTGGGAGAGAAATGTACTTTTTCTAGTGAGTGCTAATGTCGTGCAGAACTGGAAGACTGTTTGGCCAAATTGCCTTATAGTTTGAAGAATGTAATTTCTGTTTCAAACCAACACAGAGAAAAACTGTACTACAGGTAGATTATTATATCAGTTACATGTAAATATTGTATGTAAATAATGGTACTAATGTTAATAAAAGAAAAGAGAAGGATGGATAGGGGAAGAGAGAGAAAAGCCGGGAACCAGGCTTCAGAGAGGCAGCCTGGCAGGAAGAGAGAGAAAAACCCAGAAGACCCCCCAGCTCCTGATGGAGGAGGAAAAGAAGAGAGCTCAGCGCACAAGAGACTTTTACTTTGAATTTGACTCCCAAAATCAGACCCCAGTCTGATTTGCCATTCAAGCGGGGATGGGGGTCGGGGGTTCTTCACCAAAGACAAAAGCCCAAAATGCCCCGGACCTGGAATTTCCCATCTTACACCACTGCCTTTCAGCAAACAGATGATAACCAGGCTGATATGATAACCAAATTCAAGCCCTTAAAACACTAGCACTTTAATTTTTTATTTAATCTTTCTTTTATCTTTATTTCAGTTCAGTGAAGCAGCAACATATTTTCAGTAAGTTACATGTCTTTGCGCTTCAAATAAAGAACTTTATGTGAACCAGATTGTTAGTTAATTATTCACAAGTCGATATTGCCTATATTGACAGCGATTTAAAAAAAGAGAAAAAAGGAACATGTAAAACTGCGTTGTTAAAGGCGATGCCGTCAAAGGTTAGGCGCACTAGTCTAAAAAGTTTGTCTAGGGCCCTGGGTAAAGTTATTCTGTGTTGGGATGGTGAGGGTGGGGCACGGGGACAGTGTTAACCACGCCTGCTTTTTGAGTTGAACCCTAGTTCGGTCTGAGGGCAGAAGGGCGCATGATAAATGCTGTAAACATAAAAAGCTAACACACTAAACGGTGGTTCAAGACATTCTTGAAAATTTCAGAATCCGGTTCTGTGCATGCGGCTAGATTTAGGGTTAAATTAAAATCAGGTCTAGGTTTAGGGTTAGTTTTAGGTTTAGGGTTAAATTCATGTCTAGGTTTAGGTTTAGGGTTAAATTTAGGGTTAGGGTTAAATTTAGGTCTAGGTTTTGTTTAGGGTTCTGTGCGTTCTGTGCATCCCTAGTCTAAAATATAAAAAACCTTTCTGAATTGTTTTCATGCATTGGTTTTCTGAGTTTTATTACTGCATGCTTTGGCTAAAAAAATAAAATTAATTAATTACATTAAATTATATTAATCTTCTATCTCCACGAGCCACAGGCACGTTAATGAAACCTATATATACCCATACAATACCATTATATAAAATATATACATCTGGACATTTTTTTTTTATTATTGATGGCAAGATTAACAACATATCTAAACCTATAGTTTACAAGTCGACAAAGACCATTTGGGATCAGAGGTGCTTCATAAAAGGCATCAAATAACACTTTGGTGCTGATAAATGTCAGCGATTGAATATGAAAAGCACGCCGATAAAAACGGCACGAATCCAGATCCACAGTGTCCAGAGTCGGGAAGGTCTCGGGAATAAAATAAATAAATAAATAAAAAAAGCCCACGTGTCCCGTCGGCCCCGTCACGCCGCCCCGTGCTGCGGCTGCGCGGCCCCGCAATAAAAGCGGACCGGCGGCGGCGCGCAGCCTCTTCTGCGTCGAGCCGCGTCGTGACCGCGCACAGGTAGGGCGTCCGTGGGGAGCGGGCGTGTGCGTGTGCGTGTCGGTGGAGGAGACGTCAGACGTGGGACGTGGGACGTGGGGGGACGGGGGACGGGACATGGAATAAATCCCCCGGACCGGCGGGCTGTTGGGTGACGCGGACCTCGTAGAAACCCCCCCCCGCCGTTGCTGGTATATGAGCGGCGCGCACCAGACAAGGTCCCTCGGTCGTCGGGTGTTTGGCTGTGACTATGACGTCATTTCATATTACATGTACGTGCATGTATGGTCGAGTCTGGCGTGCAGAATGAGCTGCAGCTTTTTTTTTTATAATTCATGCCCCCTCCCATCTGGTGCCACAGACCCACTGCAGCACCGCCCGTCCCCAGAAATGGCTGTTCCCGGGCTCCTCCTGGATCCTTGACAAAATGGAGGTGATGGAGGGACGTGCTTAGTCATTTCTGCCGATGCCGGAGAGACGCCGCGCATCGGTCTGGCCCGTTCTTTGGCGCAGGGGCGGCTCCTCGGCTCTCCGCTGCCAGCTGGCCGACGTCCTTCCTGCTCCGGGTGAACGTGGACGAGAATTGACATGCAGATCTAGTTCGGCCTCCGAACACGCCGCCGTGGTCACAGACGCGGCCGGTCTGTTTCCGGCGGCTCTGGCCGGCCAATGTGGCGTTAATACCGGCCAAAGTGGCCGCATTATTCTCATATTCTGCTGGAGCTGCGAATCGTGCTCTTGGCTGGGACGATCGGTGACGTGGTGTCCTTGTCCATGGTCCTGTTCCCTCCTCTCAGCTCGCAGCTTCCCTGCTTTAAAAATGGAGGCGTTTGAATGTCCCGGCAGGCAGAGAGAAGGATCTTCAGGAGGACGATCTTTCAAAAATGTTGTTGTCTTTTGTCACAGAAGCTGAAATAAGATAGGGACACGGTGGGAGTAGTGGGCATTTCTGTCACCTCCTGGAAGAAGGGCGGATGCCGGGCTCTTATTGGGCGGTCTAGGTCCGAACCGCAACCCTAGTGTTGACATGGACGGGTCCTTCTGTGTGTTGGAGGACACACACCGGACCGCCGCATGACTTCTCCCCGTCCTCTCGCCCTACAGAGTTCCTGAGATTCGCCTGACCTTTGACCCAGCCGCCTCGCCATGGGTAAGGAGAAGCTTCATATCAACATTGTGGTCATTGGCCACGTCGACTCCGGCAAGTCCACCACGACCGGCCATCTCATCTACAAGTGTGGCGGCATTGACAAGAGGACCATCGAGAAGTTCGAGAAGGAAGCTGCTGAGGTGTGTGAAATACCAGAGCGATAATCTGATTAAATTACTGTACCGGAGCGTATAGTAACAGCATAATATCATACATATAGATAGTAATAATTCATATATATATATATATAATTTAAAAAAATATATTATTACTATCTATATGTATGGTAATATGCTGTTACTATATATATATATATATATTTGGGTGGTAGTAGCCTAGCGGGTAACATACTCGCCTGTGAACCAGAAGACCCAGGTTCAAATCCCACTTACTACCATCGTGTCCCTCAGCAAGACATTTTAAGTTGCTCCAGGGTGGGACTGTCCCCGCAACTACTTATTGTAAGTCGCCCTGGATAAGGGCGTCTGGTAAATGCTCTAAATGTAAAAAAAAAATGAAAAAAGATATATTATATATTATATTATCTAAGTATTTTTTGATTTTTTGATATTGGGCATTTTTGACGCTTACTGCCGAGTGGCTGTGCTGCAGATGGGCAAGGGCTCCTTCAAGTATGCGTGGGTGCTGGACAAGCTGAAGGCCGAGAGGGAGCGCGGCATCACCATTGACATTTCCCTGTGGAAATTCGAGACCAGCAAATACTACGTCACCATCATCGATGCCCCCGGGCACAGAGACTTCATCAAGAACATGATCACTGGCACGTCTCAGGTTGGTGTTTTTCTGTTTTTAAACGGGGCATGAATATTAATCGGGGTTCTTTTATTTGGTGACGTCAGGGTTATCGATCTTCAGAAATAATAGGAATGGAATATACTGCGATGTTCCTGATAATTCCTGAGTGGTTTTCCATGTACCTCTGCTGTTTCTACAGGCGGACTGTGCCGTGCTGATCGTGGCGGCTGGCGTGGGCGAGTTCGAGGCTGGCATCTCCAAGAACGGCCAGACCCGCGAGCACGCGCTGCTGGCGTACACCCTGGGCGTGAAGCAGCTCATCGTGGGCGTCAACAAAATGGACTCCACCGAGCCCAACTACAGCCAGAAGCGCTACGAGGAGATCGTCAAGGAGGTCAGCACGTACATCAAGAAGATCGGCTACAACCCCGACACGGTGGCGTTCGTGCCCATCTCAGGCTGGAACGGAGACAACATGCTGGAGGCCAGCCCGAATGTGAGGAACGTCGCCGGTTTGCGTGCGTTGCCAGAGTTGGACTTTTTTTTTCATTCAATCTTTATTTCCGCGTGCATTAGATGGCCTGGTTCAAGGGCTGGAAGATCAACCGTAAGGACGGGAGCGTGTCCGGGACAACCCTGCTGGAGGCTCTGGATGCCATCCAGCCCCCAACCCGCCCCACTGACAAGCCTCTGCGTCTGCCCCTTCAAGACGTGTACAAGATTGGAGGTGAATGAACTAGCACAGAACCCGAAGCAGAAATATATCACCATAAAGGTTTTTTCATTTAATCAGAAGGGTGCTGATCTATATGTATATACATATTATACATATTTAAACATCTTAAGACACCATTTAATCTGAAGTTTGTTAACTTTGATTAAACTTATTGCTGTGGGGAACAGATGTCCTACAGCATTCACACCTGGGCAGCAGTGTAAAATATTCATTATGCCACTGCCTGGAACAAGGGCCACACACCAGCCCCAAAATATTAATAATGCATCTCATATACCTCAGTAATGATCAAATGTCAAAGTTACATTGTGAATATACTCTTTCACACATTGTACAGGGTGCTAGTAGCCTAGCGGGTGAACCGGAAGACCCAGGTTCAAACCGCACTTACTACCATTGTGTCCCTGAGCAGGACACTTAACCCTGAGTGTCTCCAGGGGGGGACTGTCCCTGTAACTACTGAGTGTAAGTCGCTCTGGATAAGGGCGTCTGGTAAATGCCGTAAATGTAGAGGTTTTATTATTAAACCCTCAAAATGGTCACTGTACCATAAAGTGTTGATCTGTCCACTTATCTGAAATATATTTCATTTTTATTAAATCAGCTGCTTATTTTATATTCCTGTGTGCAAAAAATGCATCAGCAGATACAGTTTAGGTGCAATAAGTTTGTTGTTATCTGTAAATGATTTTTAAAACTCGGCTGGTAGTGTTGAACTTGTAATATGTGCACGTTCTTGCTCCCACCAGGCATTGGTACTGTGCCAGTGGGTCGTGTGGAGACTGGCATCCTGAAACCTGGCATGGTCGTGACCTTCGCCCCAGTTAATGTGACCACGGAGGTCAAGTCCGTGGAGATGCACCACGAAGCCCTGTCAGAGGCGCTTCCTGGCGACAATGTGGGCTTCAACGTTAAGAACGTCTCGGTGAAAGATATTCGCCGAGGGAACGTGGCTGGCGACAGCAAAAACGATCCCCCTCAGGAGGCGGCTAACTTCACCGCCCAGGTTCGCTTAGCCCGACCGCGGTGATGCTAACGTTAGTACTGGCCCAGGTGGCTTGAAGGAGGTCAACACTGTGGCGTCCTCCTGCAGGTGATCATCCTGAACCACCCCGGGCAGATCAGCGCCGGCTACGCTCCGGTGCTCGACTGCCACACCGCCCACATCGCCTGCAAGTTCGCCGAGCTGAAGGAGAAGATTGACCGGCGCTCGGGCAAGAAGCTGGAGGACAACCCCAAGTCCCTGAAGTCCGGAGACGCCGCCATCGTGGACATGATCCCTGGAAAGCCCATGTGTGTGGAGAGCTTCTCTGAGTACCCACCGCTGGGTGAGTGGGGTCTTTCTATTAGGGGTGTCAAAATGAATCGTATAATCGATGCATCAGGATGCAGACGTGGACGATTCTGCATCGATGCAGTGCAGAACATAATCAATAATATCATGATGACGTGGAATTCAATTTCAGCCTGATCTGGGAACAGCGCCACTCCGGGTAGGAGTTTTACGCTGCACGTATTTTCACGTGACCAATTTGGACATTACACGTACCAAATATTACTGCTTTTATGTAATACAAAATGAAATAATACAAGGACCTCGGTTCCTCTGCTTGGTGGAGATGTCGATCTGCATCAGGACCGGGGCAGACGATTAACTCCGCCCACAACATAGTGCCGTGTGCATTTAAAGGAGAACTAGCGGTATATATAACTGTTACAAGGTGAGTGCGGACGTAATAAGTTTTTCTGCTCTGGAGCAAATCCGAGCGTCCACACAGGCGAACGAGACCGTAACTCTGGTATTTGGAAACATCGTGTGACCATGTAGAAAATGGCTGGGATGCATCGCAATCCATCAATATCGAGGCACTGCTAATCGTAATCGAATCGTAAGACCAGTGAAGGTTCACACCTCTACTTTCTACAGTATCATTTTTTTTTATATTTTGATATTATAAAAATTTTACATCAGCAGTGGCTGTTCTCAGAGTCATAAATGTTAGTTACAGTTTTAGTAAAAAAAAAAAAAAAGTCCTTTGTTGACTGTAGTCGTGCTTGATCAAAAGTGACACATGGTGGCCTAAGCATCAGAAATGTCTTTATGACAGAATTTTTATGGAATTAGTCGTATTTTTTTGTCCATCGAGATGAGTGAACCTTCTCTAAGGACGGATGCCCGAACTCTCTGTGTTGCCTCCGCTCTCCAGGGCGCTTTGCGGTGCGCGACATGCGTCAGACCGTGGCGGTGGGCGTCATCAAAGGCGTGGAGAAGAAAGCCGCCACCAGCGGGAAGATCACCAAGTCGGCGCAAAAGGCCCAGAAGGCCAAATGAATGTTGTGCTCAGCTGCCAACTCCAGAGCCGCCCATGGCATAGCAGAGGTCACCCAACTTTACTCACCTATCGGCTGTTTCAACACCATTGTCAGAGACTGGCTAGTTGTTACGATGCATCGCAAAAGCATACGGAGGAAAAAAAAAAAAAAAAAAAGGGTATGAGCATAATTCCGACTGTACGTGTTGACTATGGAGTTTTGTGTTTTGCACCTCATGGCACCTCAGTTTCACCCGTTGTTGTCGTCTTAGCTTACAATTAGTCGTCAGTGTGCATAGTTAAACGGGGATTTGACCTTAAACCATGTGTACGGGGTGGAATAATCCGGAACCTCCTCGTCGTTCTCTCTGGAGTGCAGTCTTAGTCGCGGTCTCGCGCCGTCGTCCTGCTTGTAGTGTTTGTTTGCGGTTTCGAGCTGCGACGACTTACAGAAAGATGGGAAAAAAAACACAAAAAAAACAGTTGTATGGATGTTCTAGCAGCCCTAAGATATATGTAACGTTTGAGCTTTAAAACGGAATGTCAAGTATATTTTCCAAACTTTGCCCCATGTGAATGCATGTGGAATTTGCAAGCACTTAATTGCTCAAATCTCCCTGCACTTTGATTGACATGCTGATGTTGCACAAGCACTTGTTGACTTTATTTTTCTTTTTGGCTCCAGCACCTTACTCCATCCATAAAGCTTTCATATCATAATAAAGATGATGGCAACAACCTCGTTCAGGCTCTCTTGGCTGTTTGTTGAGATCGTTGGACTGAACCCCCCTGCCATTGCATGCTGGTAAATGGGACCTTAATCTTTATGGACTGTCTCCAGCTAGCACGTCAGAATTTGTTTCAAACATCAAAAGCCAAACATTTCATATATATATATATATATATATATATATATATATATATATATATATATATATATATATATATATATTTTTCAAGACATAATTTTTTACAACACTGAATGCACTCAACGAAATGTGTCTTCTGCATTTAGCCCACCACACTTTAGTAAGCCGTGGGCATTCCTCAGGAGGGACGTTCGTTTACGAGCCCGCCAGGGCTTCCTGTTATAATCTCCCCAAGCCTGAGATGCAAAATAACCCTTGTAACCCCGTAGCCACGCGGAGGCGACTTTCTGTCCTCCCTCTTAATAAGAATATGGCTGATGTGTCAGTGGGAAAATACATGCAGAAGTTCTCCATCCAGCCAGTAGGTGGCTGTCGAGAGCGAATGTTCAAGATGGTGTGTGTTAGTGCAGCCTGTTGGCGCACAGCAACTACACAGTTGTTATGTATTATTCAGCACAACCAGAAACCCACCATCCCACATCTTAAAGCATCGGGCTCCTTTTGTAACAGGACTAGTTGAAGAAAAGACGTGTTTGGTTTATAAAACGCTTCATTTTGAGGACCCAGAAACACAATGTGGCCCGGTTCTTATTGCTCCACAGCTGGATAAGAGGTCTTTGTAGCCTCACGTGGCTTTGCGTGCGTGGCGTTGACCTGGTCTCTGGTGCGGGTCTCCTCAGGGTTCTCCCGTTGCCCGAAGGCATGCCGTGAGTCACCTACCATCATTAAGTTTGCTGAAGACACCGTCGTGGTGGGCCTGATCTCTGGCAACGACGAGACAGCCTACCTGGAGGAGGTTGGAAATCTGGAGAACTGGTGCCAGAGGAATCTCCACCTGAACGTCAGCAAGACGAAGGATAGTGTCTTCAACAGGAGCCCAGTGGAGAGAGTGGACAGCTTCCAATACCTCGGTGTTAACATCACGCAGGACCTGTCATGGTCCTGTCACATCAACACCATGGTGAAAAAGGCAGCATCTCTACCACCTCAGACGCCTGAGAGACTTTAGACTCCAAGGTGCTCAGGAAGTTCTACTCCTGCACCATAGAGAGCATCCTGACGGGAAACATCTCAACCTGGTTCGGGAACAGCACCATGCAGGACAGGCAAGCCCTACAGATGGTGGTTCCATCAGCTGAACGCATCATCTGTACCAAGCTCCCTGACCTTCAATCAATCTACAGCAAGCGGTGCTGTACCAGGGCCAGGAAGATGGTGAAGGACCTCAGCCACCCCAACAATGGACTGTTCTCTCTGCTGCGATCAGGGAAGCGAGAGAGAACGAGGAGGAGCTTCTTCCTGCAGGACATACGACCTTCAACCACATCAACACTTTAATACTCTCCAGCACTTTCAACCACTTCTGGAATTAATTCCCCCAGACATTTGCACACTTTCACAAAAATAGAGTTGAAAACATACAATTTTAATATTTTGGTTTATGTCTGCAATATTTGCATATTTGCAATATTGAGGTAAACAGCAGTCGCTCAATCATTTCACTGCATAACATCATACCGTGGATGACTGTGTACGTGGCAAATAAAAAATGAAATCGAGTGTTCAGTGATGTGCAGTCTTTTTTTAGTAGTTTGAGGTATTTCGCGAGGTTGGACGATCCAGATATTACAAGCGGAGGATAAACGCGCCGCAGCCCGGAATAATAATAGACAGGGACCGTCGGGCGTGGCTGAATTTAAACCCGCGCCGCGCGCCGCGTAGCCCTTCCTTTCGCTCTCGGTCCAGCATGGCGGCCAGAGGCAGGGGGGGACCGCGGAAGAACGCCGACGGGCCGAAGAGCCCCAGCCGGGGACGCGCCAAGAGCCCGGCGGTCAGGGGTCGGAGGGGCCACGCTCGGGCGCGCGGACCCTCGCCGCGCACGAGCGAGCCAGACGCCGGCCGCGCGCCCGGCGCCGCGCGCTCCCGCGGTCCCGCGCCGTCGCCCCCGCCGCCAACGACGGGGACGCGCAGCCGGGACGAGGACCCCGGCAGAATCCTCCAGCGCACCCTGGACCAGCTGCCGATCAGAAAGCAGCAGCGCTCCGACTCCTCCAAGATCATCAACGACGTCGTGCAGAAGATCCAGAAGCACATGGAGACCAAGTCCGCGTCTTTCAAAGACATACAGAAGTTGACGACCGGAAGCTACTATGAAAACCTAAAGGTTTGTTCATATCTGAGCTCAGGCGAGTCGTGCACTCTGAAATGTAAAAGTTTGAAGGCACCTTTTCATTCGACATGTTTTCTTTATTTTCATGACCATTTACGTTGGTAGATTCTCACTGAAGGCATCAAAACTATGAATGAACACATGTGGAGTTATGTACTTAACAAAAAGGGGCAGAACTGGACCAACAAGTGCTAAACACCTCTGGGAACTCCTTCAAGACTGTTGGAGAAGCATTTCAGGGGACGACCTCTTGAAGCTCATCGAGAGAATGCCAAGAGTGTGCAAAGCAGTAACCAGAGCAAAGAAACTAGAATATAAAACATGTTTTCACTTATTTCACCTTTTTTTGTTAAGTACAGAACTCCACATGTGTTCATTCATAGTTCTGATGCCTTCAGTGAGAATCTACCAACGTAAATGGTCATGAAGATAAAGAAAAACACATTGAATGAGAAGGTGTGTCTTGACTTTTGGCCTGTATTGTATATTAAGATGTTTTCAGAAGTACACAATCTCAAGTGCCTTCACTGGGGATTTTTGAACCTGGGACGCTGCAGTCATGAGCAAGTTTGTGGTACAAATCGGCATTTTCATCAGTAAGGGGATTTCTAAGTGGGCTGTTTCCACCAGATGATGTAGCAATCCAGCCAAAATATTGAATTCATAAATCTGATTTCTTTGTATGAATATTTGATTCAATATTTGTATTAAATTTGAATATTTGTATTCAATATTTGGCTTGATGGCTACATCTGGTGGAAACAGCCCACTTAGAAATCCCCTTATTCATAAAATTGCTGATGTGTCAAATCCTCGCCGCTGCATCACACATTGACCTCGGAGGCACCAAATGACAAAATTCAGCATTTTGTTCCAAATCTCAGATCCGTGATCCAGATGAATTTGACGTCATGTTCTCCGTGCCCATGACGAGGGTGGACGTCCAGCCGTTTGGGCTGGACGGAGCGTTCTACACCGTAAAGATGAAGCGCCACCCAAAAGGCCCTCTGGATGCATTCCTTTCAGATGACATAATATGCGCCAGCACAATGCTGAAGGAGTTCAGGGACGAGGTTAAAAAAGCCATCAGTGCCGCGGCGGGTAAGTAACGCGCCCATCCCGCACGCCTGGATCTTACCGGAAATGTGTCCAGGACGTGTCTAAATGTCACCGCGCAGATGTGAAGGTGGAACCCAAGAAGACGGGCTGCCCGGCCGTGACCTTGCAGCTGGACAGGAGCGGCACGAAAATTTCCCTGGACGTCGTCCTGAGCCTGGAAGTGCGCAGCTGCTGGCCGTCTTTCACCACGGACGGCATGCAAATCGGAAACTGGCTCGGCACGAAAGTAAGAAAGGAATATAGACAGCAGCCCTTTCACCTGGTGGCCAAATACGAGGGCAGTGGCTCCAAAGAGCAGGACGGAGTTCCTGCCAAAGGTAAGAAATTCAGTAATATACTGACGTAGACACAATTCTGCACCACCAGTCAAAAGTCTGGACTTACATTACAGAAAAAAAAAAAAAATAGAATAACGCAATAATAAATGTAATAAACAAAAAATAGCAAAAGCAGGCGGCTCACCAAACCGGAATCCACCACCTTAACCATAGATGTTGTCGGCGGCCTGTCTTCATTTTAGTTTTAGTCGAGTCTTTGCGTCAAGCTGTAATTTAAAGTTTTTATTGGTCATGTCCAGACTCGTTTTAGTCGAGTTTGAATAGTTTAGTCTAGGGTTGGACAAATATAGTCGTTACAGTTATAGTCACATGACCAGCATTAACGTCACTTCACGAAAAAAAAAAAAAGTTTAATTGAAAAAGACATTTAACACTACACTTAAGTTGGAAAATGGGGGGTTTCCCCCAGTCCTGAAGGCGCTGTACACTTTATCATTCACTCATGTTCATGAGCATCTCATCAAGCGGCTTTTTATGATGAGAACAATGAACAAAGGAGCAATGAAGGTTAAGAAGAAAAAAAAAAAAAACAGATTAATCAAACATACTTCGCTTCCTCCTGATTATACATATTTCGTATTTGTTGTACTCTGGGTTATGGGGGACCAACACACATGCAGGTGAGTCCAAACTGTTCACTGGTTCTGTATATCCGGAGTTTTGCTTGACATGGTTAAAATCAAGATGTAATAATTTTTTTTCCTCCCCACCTTTTTTAAACAGATGCATGGAGAATCTCTTTTTCTCACGTGGAAAAGCAAATCCTAACCAACCATGGCAACAAAAAGACGTGCTGTGAGAAAAACAAGAAGGATTGTTGCAGGTATATAACGTATAAAATATGAGAAAACTCTATAATTTACTTAACACTTATTATGAATTATGCAGCATATTAATCTAAACACCTCGTGGCACAGCATCTGTGCATTGTGTAAATGATGCTGCAGTAGGATTTTTGTTCGTGACTCAACACGGTAATGCTAACATTTCACCATTCTGAGAGTCTCTAAGTCTGCATGGTGCCTAGTCATGAAGCCTGAACTCTCCTCAGTACTAATATTAAGAATGAACTTCCACAAACCAAAAACATCAAAACAGTATTTTGTTCACATGCTCGGTCAGCTTGTATTTAAATGAAAGTCCTACGAACCTACCAGTGATCAGGCAGGACAGACCTTAGCTGTTATTGACTATCAGGTCCAACTCAGACACCGAAAATCACAGAAAGCATCCATATCATCCAAAATAACCATAGATACTTTGATTTACCTAAAATTTGATCTGTTACTGTATATTGCATATTTAGAATTTTTTTTGATAACTAAAAAGTTATCAAAAACTGTACATATCATTATTTAAAGAAAATTCTGCAACAGTTTAGTAAATTAAATGTTTTGACGGGTTTGGATTTTGCACAGTTCTGTATACAATACACGAATCGTGAATTAATGCACTTGCCACATGCATCTGCGTCATATGAGCGAAACAATGACGCCATCTTGTTATTGCTCCGTCCCTTCCTGCCCCAATAACACTAATTTGTTTCATTATATGGCAGGCGGCCATTGCTTGACCCACAGCGAGTCCAGTGCTGTGAAATTAATTAATAACTGTAGATAATAATAAAACCAGAAAATATCTTTCAAAACAGCCTCAGTGTGTGAGACTTGCCTATAAATACATTATCATCATTTACCTTTAGAAAGCAGTGTCTGAAATTGCTGAAACACCTGATCGAACAGCTGAAGGCCACGAACCCCGACCTGTCCAAGTTCTGCTCCTACCACGCCAAGACCACCCTGCTGCACGCCTGCACCAGAAGACCCACAGACGGGGAGTGGGTGTACGCAGACCTGAGCCAATGCTTCCAGCAGCTGCTGAAGGACTTCGAACATTACCTGAAGGAAGGGGTGCTCCCAAACTTTTTCATACCGAAACAGAACCTGCTGAGCTCGGTCAGCAAGAAGAGCTGCCAGGCTTTGGCCAGACTCATCGAAGAGCAGCGCAACAACGGATTCCCAGTCTTCAAAAACTGAAATCTTACAAAGACTGCCTTTAATGAATTTTATGACTTTTTTTTTTTTTTTATGACAAAATCATGAATAAAATTTTTCCAAACTGAATGTGGCCTTTTAATTCTTTAAGAAGCAGTTTATTTTTTTTAGTCGGCAACTCAAATCTGACAAAAGGGGATAAATCAAACGTTTGGAAAATCAGACAAAACTCGGAACTCAATTTTTTTGTTCTGAAGGTCAACCGACTCAGCAGCGCCTCTGCATTCTAACTGAACGTACGGGAGCAGAAATAATAGGCGGTTGTGCCCGCAACGCGACTTAGAACCCCTTTTCCTGTTCGGACCTGCACAGGAGGAAATGGCGGGCGTTTTTAAATGGGCTCAGAAGTGCCAGTTGGGGTCCCTCTCTCTCCTCCCACCTCCTAGCGCTCCCCTTCTTCCGCCCCTGCCTCTGGGACCGGCTGCTTCTTTCTCCAGCCGGTGCTTCTCGTAGCGTTCAGCCATGAGGATCAGCTCTTCTGGAACCTCCTGGAACAGGGAAGGTCATTGCACATCAAGCTAAGGTGACGGCGAGTGAGCGGTCACCGACCTGAAGAAAGATTCCGGTCCTCATGGGCCCTCAATGCTGATTCCGCAAGGTTTACCTGTCCAGCTCTCTCCAGTATGTGGATCAGTTCAGAAGCCATCTTCCAGTCTCCCCTGGTCACCAAGGTCACCGATGCTCCGGAACGCCTGGGGTGGGGCCGGACGGGAGCGTTGTAATGCCTGTAATGCCTTTACACGCCCATGATTGTCTCACACATTCTTACCCAGCCCTGCCAGTGCGGCCCACGCGATGCACATACTCCTCGATGTTGCGTGGGAAGTCATAGTTGAAGACATGAGTGATGTCATGCACATCCAGGCCCCTTGAGGCTAAGTCGGTGGCCACCAGGATACGCACACGACCTGCTCACACACAGGCTAGATTCAGAACTTTGAAAGAAGGGCTTTCACAGTCATTTCCAGAGCGGGTTCAGACTCGCAATCAACTTCTTGCCTACCCCTCCTTCCCAGTCATAGTTTCAGTCCCATCCTACCGTCCTTGAAGTCTTGCAGGGCCTCCTCACGGTCCTGCTGCTCACGATCACCATGGAGTGACTGCACTGCGATGCCGCGCAGGCACAGATCACTGGAGAGGTCGTCTGCACTGATGGGACCATGAAGACATGGTCAGGATGCAGTGGTGGATCGTAACTGGAATTCGCTACTGCGCTTAACTAGTTTTTTTGTGTATCTGTACTGAAGTATTTACATTTGTGGCATCGGAGAAACACGCATGTTCAGCATCTACATTTACCTGATTTACGATCATGTAATGTTTCCACCAGGCACGATAATCTTTACATTTATGCCATTTATTAGATGTTTGTTACAGGGACAGTACCCCCTGGAGACACTCAGGGTTAAGTGTCTTGCTCAGGGACACAATGGTAGTAAGTGGGATTTGAACCTGGGACTTTGTGGTCTACTTCCATCCTTTATAAAAAGCAGAGCCGCGGCTAGTCTTCATACACGGAAGTACGCCCCCCGCCAACTGCCTTTTTTTCTGTTTGATAAATGAAAATGTGTGTGTGTGTGTGTGTGTGTATATATATATATATATATACACACACACACACACACACACAAAAATTTATTTATTTATTTTTCATTTATCAAACAGAAAAAAAGGCAGTTGCGGTGAGAACTACTAGTCCTCATAGCTGCCATCTTAGTTTCATTTTTCCAGAACAAATAAAGTTACTACCTTTACCTTTTTTTAAAACCGCCTCAACGTACCAGTTGAGCCTGGGGGCAGAAAGGCTACTGTTTGAGTGTGCTGATGAAAACACTTTCAGTTCTTATTTCCTGGCACGGTGGTGGCCTGCAGGGTGCAGTAGTGAAAAGAAGCGACCCCGTAATCGGAAGGTTGCCGGTCGGGATCCCGATCTGCCAAGGCGCCACTGAGCAAAGCACCGTCCCCACACACTGCTCCCCGGGCGCCTGTCATGGCTGCCCACTGCTCACCAAGGGTGACGTTAAATACAGAGGACACATTTCGTTGCGTCACCGTTGTTTCACAATAACAAGCACTTCACTTTCACAAGCAATAGGACACAGCGACTGCGATCAGATGCCTAAAGTCTCTCTCTCTGTGGAAACAGAGAACTGAATGTAAAATTGTACATTCAGCAGCACTCTCTCGTTTTTTTTTCCCATTTTCACTCACATGATCTTCTTTCCCACAAAGATTAGCACTTTGTCCTCAGGCTCCATGTTGTGAATGAAGTCAAAAACGTATGCCTTCTTCTCCTCCTCCTGTACGAAGAGCACGTGCTGCTGGACCGTGTTCACAGCCTTCAGGCGCAAGGATTCATATTAAAAATTTATTCATTTGATCGCTTTGTGATGGGTAAAAAGCACTGCACAGACACGGCTCTCACCGCCAGGTCCAGGGTGCCCACATAAACCATCATGGGGTCTTTCAGGTAGGATTTGGCCAGACGCCTCACACCTGTGGGCCACGTGGCACTGAGTGGGTCAAGAGAGAAGAGAAGAGAAACCTGTTTGTAAAGTAAGAAAGTCTGTGTGTTTTCACACGGTATGGTATTTTCTTTCAAATTTATATCCTACAACAATAGGTCAACCAACGTGTGTGAGAAGTGGATACAGATTTCATTTTCTAAATTAATGGCCACACACCCAAATCACCAGACCAAAAAAAAAAAATGGGACCTGGTCATGATGGTCTGTCGGTCTGGTCGAATGTCCAAAATGATCTTCAAGATCTGAGGCTCGAAACCCATGTCCAGCATCCTGTCGGCCTCGTCCAGAACCTGCAGAAAAAACATGACTGGTGTACGACTAGAAAGGAGTAAACTGTGCAGAAACAGTGATGCATTCACAACCACGAGGGTATAAGGTGGAAGAGAAACCGGATGTTCGCCAGATAGACACCCTGGTCTCCCCTACACACTCACCAGGTACGTTATGGAGCGCAGATCGATGAGATCATTCATCTGCAGGTCATTAAGTCGGCCTGGGGTGGCGATGACTATGTCCACACCGCCGCTTACCACCTTTATCTGGGATTTCCTGTCACCTCCTCCATAGATGCAAATGCTGGATCCAGTCAAGGACAATAGGAGAGTGTCAAGGGTCAAAGTGAGGGATGTGAAGGAGCAGTGGTGGCCTAGTGGTTAAGGAAGCTGCCACAATCAGAAGGTCCCCACACGCTGCTCCGCGGGCGACTGTCATGGCTGCCCGCTGCGCACCAAGGGTGATGGGTTAAAAGCAGGGGACACATTTCCCCGTGACACCGTGTGCTGTGCTGTGTATCTCAATGACAATCACTTCACTTTCATGTGA
Source organism: Denticeps clupeoides (assembly GCF_900700375.1). Lineage (NCBI taxonomy): Eukaryota > Metazoa > Chordata > Actinopteri > Clupeiformes > Denticipitidae > Denticeps > Denticeps clupeoides. The sequence goes on from NC_041714.1 coordinate 20,746,596, forward strand.
AATGCAAACCTTGAAATGAGGACCAAAGGCAAACATGATGAAAGCAAATGGGAAAACCATAACAGTGTGAGTCTACAATGTTGAATGGCAGCGCAGCAGGATGTAAACATCCTGTAGTCAAATTACTCAATTATTTTCAACGGTTGCAATAAACAGAACAGTTATAACTGGTTTTTACAGAGAGGACTCGAAAGCTGGAAACTGAGCTACACAGCCTAGAGGACATAGGACATAACTCTAATACACTCCAGCACTTTCACTTTCAATCACTTCTGGAATTTTTTACTCTTGCACAATTTTTTTTTATTTTATTTTCTCCTTTCACTTTACTCATTTGCACACCTACCTGTTACACATATTTATACTAAAAAGATGAAAGTGTAATATTTGTTTATGTTTGCAATATTTGCATATTGGTTCATTGTTTACTTGCAATATTTGCAATACTGTGGTCTGTAGCAGTCGCTAAAGCATATCATACCGTGTATGACTGTGTACGTGCCAAATAAAATTTGAATTTGAATTGGAGAGAACACAGCATACGGTGACACAGTGAAATGGGTCCTCTGTATTTAACCATCACCCTTGGTGAGCAATGGGCAGCCATGACAGGCGCCCGGGGAGCAGTGTGTGGGGACGGTGCTTTGATAAAGGGGACCTCAGCGGCACCTTGGCGGTACAGGATTCGAACCAACAACATTCAGAGTATGGGTCTATTATCACCACTGCTGGATTCCCAATAGTACTGAGACCAGGACACTTTATAAAAGGTCCATCTCATCATTTTCAAATCATTATCATATACACTCGCCTAGGAACCAGAAGACTGCAAAGCCACAGGTTCAAATCTCACTTACTACCATCTCATCCCCAAGCAGATCAATATTAAAGTGTTAATTTAGCTGAAATATATAAAAGGAACTATTAAATATTGATCCATATTCATTACTATTTGGAAAACCCACTGATTTTTTACCACAAGTTAATCACCAAGATTCCCAATTTCTGTGCTCTGTCCCCAAACACATATAGCATGAAACTACTCACCTCTTAAAGCCCTTGTAACTGTACTTGCCGCACTCTGCTTCAATCTGCAGGGCCAGCTCCCGGGTTGGGGTTAGCACCAACATGCCAGGGCCCTTGCGCTTGCTGATTGATCGACACGCAAATATATCAATTACTACCAAGCAGAATAGTCATTCTAATAGACTGCACAAAATGGCCCTGGGTGTAAACACTTTACTCAAGGTGGTAGTGGAAGAACCCACACAAATGTTCATCTCTAACAACTTACAACTGCTGCTGGTCCATGTGGATGAAGCCTGGCAAGAGGTAAGCCAGGGTCTTTCCAGTGCCCGTCTGGGCTATGCCAATCAGGTCAAAGCCATTAAGGATTATGGGCCAAGCCTGGGACTACAGCAGAAAAAGAGTATAGGATAGGGGGAAGTCACCTAATCATCAAAAACCGCCACGATCACGGTTCCTGCATGTCACCTGTTCTGGTGTTTGTGTTCTTTTTGTTTAGAGAGATAAATACATTTTCCAGTTTAATGTGGTATCCCCCTTGCAGCCTACACAAACAAATGAATTTGACAATATATTCAATGACAAAAAAAAAAAACAAAAAAAAAAACATACAAAAGCTGTGAACTGGCAAGAGTGGTCAGGAGCTGATGACTGATAATGTAGGTCAGCAGGAAATGCACGTGCATGCTACAGAAAACGCACAGGACTCAGCAGGTCTTTCCAGTCAATACTGGTACAACCTGTTCTTCCCACTATGCATCTTGAAGGGAAAAGGTGGAATTGAGCCTCCAATATGGAAAAGTGGAATATAATGTTTACTCGCAGCAATTTTGCACCTGTATAGGAGTTGGCTTTGAAAAACCAACTCTTTCAATATTTTCCATTATGCCAGGGTAGTGTTGGAATGCCTCGACAAAGGTGCACACTGGGTTAGGGATGGATCTCTTCCCGTCTTCTTTCAAGTCATCAACAAAGATATTGTTGTTGGTTTTCCTGCAAAATAAATAAATAAATAAATAAATAGAAATAAATTTGCCCGTTAGAGACTTGCAATATGACTGGTTCATCAAATGGTGCGGTGAATTTAAATGAGCCAATCAGGGGAGCATACGTCAAACATCCTCTCAGATGTTAAAGGCGCCATTACATCATTCTATTTTCAAATTAGAGACCTGCAATATGAGTTAGAGACCTGCAATATGAGTTAGAGACCTGCAATATGACTGGTTCATCAAACGGTGTGTGATGAATTTAAATGAGCCAATCAGGGGAGCATACGTCAAACATCCTCTCAGATGTTAAAGGCGCCATTACATCATTCTTTTTTTATTAACACTAAACATCAAATTATTTATAGCAAGCTGATTCCATCGTTCATTGTACAGTCAGTACACGTGAATATGCATGTGTGAATGTGAACAGTAATTTCACTGAAAGGGATTTAAAAGAGGTGTTCAAGCGGCATGTCCATCCGAACATCCAGTTGAAATGAATGCCCAGTGGTTTTAATGAGAGCAACAGCGCCCTCCTGTGGCTACAGTAAAATTAATACGGTGAATTAAAACGATTAATTTACCTCCATGCTTTAACCTCCTCTGCACTACGGGACGCCACACTTGGTTCCTCAATGTAGAAATCCTTCTTCAGGGGTGGAAGATCTACAAAGAGCAGAGTGGAGAGGATTAATCAGCATTTATAAGATGCCCTTATATCAGTAGTGACAGGGACAGTCCCACTGGAGACACTCAGGGTTAAGTTTCTTGCTCAGGGACACAGTGGTAGTAGGTGGGGTTTGAACCTGGGACTTTGTGTGTTACTCACTAGGCCACTACACTTCCTAAATGAAAAAGTCCTGGAATGAGGTGGAAAAACCAGACACACCCTGCCACTTCAGAGCTTCGTACTTCTCCCGATTCTGCCTGATGGATGCCCAGTCGATGGGTGGCAGGGACACCGGGGCTGTTGACTCAGATGTTCTCCCTCCTAGGAGAGGACAGACGATCAAGCAGACGGAGCCAGACTATTTAAACAAACTACTACGTCTGATGGAGAAACACCAATTTCAAACAAATCACAGCTACCATTGTCTAATATCAGGTCGTCAATCATCTCCTTCGCCTTCTTCTGCACATCACTACTTCCAAAGATGACCACCTCCCCCTCGTAATTGCCGCTGTTAATCTGCAGAAGAACAACGCGGAACATTAACAGAACATATATTTAATATGAGGAACTGTGAGGCATCCATGTGCTAGGGAGAGACATCCACTAGTTTCTGTTTAGTTTGGAGGGTTTCACTTGCCTTGATTCGGGCTCCGCTGCTTTCCTCGATTTCGCGTATTTTTGATCCTCCTCGCCCTGTGATACAATAATCCATGAACTCATCATGGCCACTGGCTCATATTTAAGGACTGAAGAATTATGATTAAAAATGGTATCAGTGTTAACCACGTCCATTTTTATTCTGTACAATGTGCCAGACACCCAATGTCGACAGGGTAGATTGGTTACGAATGCAATTAGGTAAATGCAAGGCTTTCAGTTCAAAAAGAAACCTCAAATAAAAAGGGCTGACAAAAAATAAATTGCAGAGTGCAATGATAAAGTGCAAACAGAAAAAAAGCCTACGCAGAAAAGGCTTTTACTGCAAGGCCTATAGATGTTTTGCTGATAAGAAAAAAAAAAAACATCCTGTCACCATTTTGTGGCTTAAGAGATGACTGGTTGGGTCATTAGGAAAATACTTAATTTTTTTATATTTAATATGAAAAATGAACATCCATTTACCTCATTATTTAGAGAAAAAAAATTATTAGAGATCATTATCATGGTGACTAAAATTTGATTAACTGTTGCTGCTTATGGAATCTAATCAGACCTTGTGAGCTGATCTGACAACACATTCAGACAAAAGAGACCACATCTTGTAAGATCTTGTTCAAAATTTAACAAAAGCTTTTATCTGTTTTATAACACACACACACACACACACACACACACACACATACAGTACAGGCCAAAAGTTTGGACACACCTTCTCATTCAACGTGTTTTCTTTATTTTCATGACCATTTACGTTGGTAGATTCTCACTGAAGGCATCAAAACTATGAATGAACACATGTGGAGTTCTGTACTTAACAAAAAAAGGTGAAATAAGTGAAAACATGTTTTATATTCTAGTTTCTTTGCTCTGATTCCTGCTTTACACACTCTTGGCATTCTCTCGATGAGCTTCAAGAGGTGGTCACCTGAAATGCTTCTCCAACAGTCTTGAAGGAGTTCCCAGAGGTGGTTAGCACTTGTTGGGGTCCAGCTCACCCCAAACCATCTGGACTGGGTTCAGGTCCGGTGACTGTGGAGGTCAGGTCTCCACTTTTTGTTAAGTACAGAACTCCACATGTGTTCATTCATAGTTCTGATGCCTTCAGTGAGAATCTACCAACGTGAAAATAAAGAAAACACGTTGTATGAGAAGGTGTATCCTGTACTGTACATATATATATTTAAGTGATTGTCATTGTGAAACAGTCTGCTTCCTTCCACAACAGCCTAGCTAATATAATAGACAAATATAAATAACAACATACTAATATATTATACTAAACACGTTCTTGGTCCAAGGTTTAGTACACTCAATAAGTAGGCTCAAGGCGAAAAGTGGTCACATGACTCAATCCTGATTCTTCATTGGTCGGACAGAATGGATGGCGGTTCAATTTACGTACGTAAAAACAATCTTTTAAGTGGAGCATAATTAATAAACGTTTGAACACCGCACACATGATGACTTTTATTAAATTTACTTTACCGATGACTCTCCCGATGGCGGCCCTCTCCACGCTGAAGACCACGGGTGCGGGAGACGAGAAGTCCGTCCTGCCGACGCGTCCTCTCGCCCCGTCGGCCCGCCGCCCGTCTCTCCAGCTCCGCCACTGCGGACCGCCGCCTCCCTCCCCCGAGGGCGGCGGCCGCCATTCCGCTTTCCTCGGTTTATCCACCTGGGCGCCGTCTGCGTCGTACTCCTCTTCCCAATCCGACATGACAAGGGGCGGACGAGGCTTTTCGGCCCTGATCATTAAAATCGTGATAAAAGCTGGAACGAACCGACTTTTCCCCCGTCAAAACAGCAGCGCGCGGGCGTCCGTGACCCCTCGTGACCCTGCGTGACCCCGTCACGACCTCTGCGACCCACGCTGACTCAGGCCCCAAAAAAGTTCCTTTACTTAATCTCCACACATGAAAGCTGAAATGTATTTTCGTCTATTATTCATGTATTATTTCATACATTATTTTTGGCCCAGTCTGCCCAGATCCGAAGAAAATGGTTCAAACGATAGTTAAAACAAATTAGAATAAGCATACATCTTGTCATAATAATACAATCTTTAAAATGATCTGTAGGTTTTTGTGGGTCCTATTCGACTCTCATTTTTTCCTATAGATGTACATTTACGGCTTTTACCAGAGGCTCTTATTCAGAGCGCTTTACACTCAGTAGTGACAGGGACGGTCCCCCAGGAGACACTCTGGGTTCATGGTAGTAAGTGGGGTTCCAACCTGGATGAGTGTGTTACCCACTAGGCTAGGACCACTTTAGTGTGATGTAGATGTGTGAGGTTATTACTTGCACGGTTCCTTCAATATTCTGTCCCCCATCTTAGGAATTATTAAAGTAAACTGTCTTGATGTAAGATCTCTTGAAATATTATAACCTTCTTCTCAAACATTTCAAAATGCAGAAGAAATTAATCCAGAACATTTTACATTTACAGCATTTATCAGACGCCCTTATCCAGAGTGACTTACAATCAGTAGTTACAGGGACAGTCTCCCTGGAGCAATTTAGGGTTAAGTGTCTTGCTCAGGGACACAATGGTAGTAAGTGGGATTCAACCCCGGGTCTTCTGGTTCATAGGCGAGTGTGTTACCCACTAGGCTACTACCACCCTTAATCCCGACAAATATACCTTATTAATGATAACGGGCCATGAAATTTGCAGACACACACTGTTAATAAGTCTTAGTTTATTAATTTACTTTCATTTTGCAGTTTTCAATCAAGTTATGTGCACGTTCTTGTAATAAATTAATCAGCATGACATAGAATGCTAACATGGTCAAGCGTGTATTTTAAGGCCAGTATGTGTAAATAAATAAAAATAATGATGTACCGGATTTGCAGCCTATCACATAAAGTCACTGTACTGTGCAGACATTACAGTGCAATACCTCCTGAATCCTGTAAGTGTATGACAGATGTGTTGCAATGGCAAAAAAATATTACAGTCTTAATAAAATGTGAAAGGCACCGTAAAGCATTTTCAATATACATATAAGTAAACTAGAGATTTTACAATTGTGTATAATATGTACATTCTTTTCTTCCATCTTATAGCCTCAGAACATTCGCTGGTTGCCGTATTCAGTGCTTTAAAAAAAAGCTTTTGTGGTTTCTCTTCAGCAATTGACATCCCCATGTATTGGTAAATGAAACACAGTTATTGTTATGCAATGTCACACAATATCACATTTGCATCACATTCTCACATTTTCAGGTTCCTCTTTTCACGACAGCTGTGCTTCCCCATGCTAAGGCATGCCAACCACACTCATGATTCCAATGGAAGCAACTGTACTCTGACATTTATAACATTACCTATACATGGCTAGAACACTACTAATGGAACATAACATGGTGAAAAACAATTACTTCTGCAGCTTACTGTTAACCAGTGTAGAAATATCACTTAACATAACTTTCAAATGCATGGAAGAAAAGGGTAAAAAAGAAAAGCCCGTTTCCCAGTCCTGTAATTAAAAATGTTTAAGACTGCTGTGTTATAAGAAAATTAAAATAAATAATAGTGATGACTTATATCATACTGTCACTTTTCTAAGGTTAGATAAAATTATAAAATCTGTTCAAAAATAAGACACATAATGCTTTATGTATATTCAACGTAGTACCTGTTAAGTGTGTCATACCTTGTCAGTGGTGCCCCAAGGAAACCTGTATACAGGCCCATGAGCCATTTGTCAGAAAGTAAATGAGATTATTCAAATTCATCAATACATATGCAGACGCATCATTCATGCATGGGCGTTGAGAATTTGGCCCAGTATGCAACTCTATACTTGCATGCAGTAAGGCTTTGAGTGCACCCTGCATTCTCAGAGCTGAGTCTGTGACCATTATCCTAACAATAAAAAAAAAGACATTCCGCTTAAGTAAGAAAATAGGTAAGTATGTAATTAATTAATTAATTCTTAAATAATAAATGTGTTTATTATTTAAGGTATTGTCAGAATATGTCATATTTGTAAGTCCCAACGGCTTTCTAAGCCAATGGAAAATAAAGGATTTATACACATTAAAATGCAAAGTTAGCCTTAAAACATGCAGTGAGTGTAATGCAAATTGTGCTGTGGTTAAAGGGGCATAATGCAATACATAAATACTTCCAAACCTTTTTTCGAGACATGCTGAACGCATACAGAGACCTCCTACATCACCTTTAATCTCATTATTTCTCCCATTCTGTTTGCAATTTTGTCGACCTAATGCATACAATGGTATGCATTCATGAAAAAAGAAAAGAAACTTAGGAGGACCCCACATTCATGGTAGAGGTGTGAACAGATTCCTTCATTATTACTATTATGACCTCCATAACAATGACAAAAGACGAAAATGGCGCGACGTAGGAGAGGAGAGCAGAGAAGTTCAGTCTGCACTACTTTAGCCGGACGGCGGGAAGGCTGAGGGACTCAGAGCTCCCGCAGACAGGCACATTGAGTCCGGCCGGGCTGCGGGACGAGTCCCCCGCACTGGTCAGCTGCTTGGGGGTGAAAGTCATGTCTGTGGAGTTCCGCGAGAGGAAGTTGAAGGTCCCGTCCGGTGCATCAAACGCTTTGTCGCCGATGAGATGTTGAGTGTTGCCCCATTCGGCCGGGTTCTGATGGCCCGTGGACTCGCTGTTGCTACTGCTGCGGTGAGAGTGACAGTCTGCACCTGATGGCAGCATGAGGTTCTGCACTGAGAGAGACTTTCCCAGGTGCCGGTCCACGGGCGGTCCACCACTTGTAGCTGAGGTGTGCAGCAGAGGGTCCACGTCCAGACTCAGGTGCCTCCTCCAGGATCCCTCTTCTTTGGAGCTGCGCTGCTGCCGATTCCTCAGCTGCACTGAGGTTACAGACCCACCACACTTCATCTCTGCCTGAGCAGGTCCACCGACCAGGCAGTTGCTAGAGCTCTCTGGACCTGACCTGCCTACTGGCATGGATTCAGGGATCAAACCACTGGCCTGAACAAGAGGTGGAGGTACCAGGGATGGAAGCTGGAGGCTACTGATCGTACAGCTGGGCACAGTAGGTGTAGGCCTTGCCAGGTCCTGGAACTGGGATGCCCTAGAGAGGTTGTTAGGAGTGAGAATAGGGGGTGGGGAGGTGGGGAAGAAGTTACTTTCTGGTGACGAAGGCTGTCCAAGAAGCAAGGGTGAAGGGGTGAAAGAGGTGGAATTGGAGTATCCAGGAGGACATGGGCTCAGGCTGAGTTCACTGGGAGCCAGGATGAGCTGAAGGCCACGGGAGAGGTTCCCTGAGTGGGACAGCCCTCCACCATTCACCAGAGGGGAGCAGGACCGGTCTTTGCTCTGGATAGAGCTCTGATAATCTGATGTCTGGTCCAGTTCGTACAAGGGAAGTGACGAGAGCGTAAGAGCTGAGGAAGAGCCCTTCTGCAGCGCCTGCCGGTAGATGTCCAGCAGTGAGTCCAGCTTCGATTCAATTGATTGGACCTGAAATGTGACAGGCAGAGTATATAGAAAGTGAGCCTGGATGCTGTGGCCACGTAGTGTTTCAAAGTACAGGGTGGGCCATTTATATGGATACACCTTAATAAAATGGGAATGGTTGGTGATATTAACGTCCTGTTTGTGGCACATTAGTATATGTGAGGGGGCAAACTTTTCAAGATGGGTGGTGACCATAGTGGCCATTTTGAAGTCAGCCATTGGATCCAACTTTTGTTTTTTCAATAGGAAGAGGGTCAGTTTTAGTCTAACTCATTCATACAGGTTGGGGCTATTTTACATAATTTGGAAATATTTTTTGGAAAGTGAATTTAAGTGTTCTGTTTGTCTTCATATTCACACATTTAATATTTTATTTCAACAGGAGATATTCGTGTGTTAATATAAGCCACTGAGTTTACCTGTCTTTCCACTTTACACACACGTCCCAGCATACTCATGTCTTCCAGCGAGTCGCCCTCGTGGTGAGCCCTGTCCCTCACCTTCTTATCCTGGGGGATTTGTCCCTTGCCAAGGATCTGATCCACCCTAAAATAAAAAAACATGATGACCTGTAGAACCTGCACGAAACTGAGGCTTAATGTTTCAGAGGACCCCAAAGCAGTTAACCATGATTCCAGTTAGAGGAGCACAAGGCATGAATTTACACCTCCACCACAGGTTTGCATTCAGAAGAGAGACAGACAGAAAGGGATGGAAAGATGGTGGGCATGACAGAGATTGGGATGTTAATGATGAAATTATTAAGATTACTTTGGACAATCTAATTGGGATAAAAAAAAAATCTGACGTTGTCAGTTACACAAAAACATGCATTTGTTTTCTTAGAAAATGTAATAAAGAATACATATCCACAGTGTTAACATCTCAAACAGGTAATGTTACATACACAGGGATCATTTAACCCCACAGTTTCGGAAGAGAAGGAAAATCACATTAGGCACATAATTTTCATATTAACAGATATTTTCATATTAACAGATATTTTCATATTAACGGTGTAACCATGCAGCATGCTCCTATCTGAAATTGTATTCCAGTTCACAAAATGAAACCAGTCTCCTTGTTGGGGGGGGGGGATCAGTATCTAATAAGATCAGACAGAATGTAATTAGACACATAGAAAAAATACAATTAAAATAGCTGAAAGGAACAATATAAAACATGATAATAAACGACTATGTATGAGTAAAAATGTTCTTGTGAGCAAGCATAGCCTGGTTAACTTGGTTTGTACTTGGTTCTCACTAGGTTCTCACAAGGTTCTGTGAGAACACTAGGAAATAATGACCACAGCCAAATGTTCAAATATTCTGTTTGATACTTCAGTATATGAAGGAGAACATCACGTCCTGTGCAAAAATGTCGACTTTGAATGTCACAGGCCCAAAACCGGTTACTTACACTGCTTACACTATTTGAAAGATAAACATGATTTATAAACTAATCCATTCATGTACATTTTACCCACAAGGTGGATAAATTCAAACTAAAAGTCAAACTAGCATTCAGTCACACTAATTTAACATTTCAGGGAATTAAGCATTTTAAGACGAACAGATTATGGTTTAGCGTATGAGTGCCAAATGCCATGGGACAGTGGAAAGAAATGCCATGTGATCAGTAGTGCAGGACGGGGCTCTTGTGAATGCTAACCCTGGTGGCGAGGGCTTCCTCCTGGCTTGACTGTAATACAAGTGCAGAGAGGGGGAGGAAAGGTTCCTGCTTTTGCTGCCCAGTGTCTGCTGAGACCCCAAGCCTGTGGCCAGCCTGGATGGAAGAGGGTAAACACGGTGAGGCCTATTAAGTCCAGAGCTTGGGAAGGGGGGATGAAAGGAGAAAGGAGTCTACAGAGAGAGCGCCAGGCATCTATGCACCAAGCACCAGATCACAGCACTAGGACCTGAAGGGACTGCATGCGTCAAGAGAAGATGACTTCCCCATGCTAACAAAGACACCATAATGTTAGGAAGAAGATTCACCACCTTATTGATAAAGGTGAGTCACAGAATGACAGAAGTGGTCCATGTGTATGAACACGTGTTAGACCCCATTCACCTGGATGCATGCAGGATGAGTCTTCATTTTGTTATTTATTACTACAGGCTTTCACACTGGTCTTCAAGGACAAAGACCATTCAACAGAATGCAAGACATGACAGAAACTGGTCATTGGGAGGCTGAAGCTTAAAGGTCTGGGTCTGTTCTTTCCACACGTTGTGGTTCAGGGTATGTTATACTCTACTGTTCCTTACCTAGGAGTTACACTGGCCTGTGGCCTCTTTTTCCATTTTTTTAAAGGATTTGTTCTGCAGAAGGACAGTCAGCACAAGGCTAAGTCACCATTGGGATACAGCAGGTTTTCAGCAGGTCAAAGGCTAAACGTGTCTTTTCTGGTGTCAGATTGACAAACGGCCCTGTCTCAAACTGCTGTGAAATTATTTGATTCGCCGAACCCATTTCCTCAGCTTTAGCCTCCTCAATGACCCTGTCTTTTGAGGGAGACTGTGGGTCATCTGACCCCGGGGCAGAGTGCTTCCTCCGGGCCTGGCTGTAATACAAGTGCAGGGAGGGAGAGGAAAAGGTCTTGGCTTTGGTGCTCAGGGTTTGCGGAGGACCCACTATAGTGTCCAGCCTGGGTGAGAGAGGACACATATTAGATGAGACACACACAAATACACACACGGCCTTGCTCGCTTTCACTTTCTCTAACACACACACACACACACACACACACACACCTGTACTGATCCTTTTAATGTGTGTGCAGTTGTGTTTGTGATTAACACACATCTCATCTCACCTGGTCTGAAGGCTTTTTATTCGACAAAGCATGTCCAGGTGACCAGCTGAATACTGTTCAATCACATCTTTCACGTCATATGGCCGCAGTGTCTCCTTAAACTTCTTCTTTGCCACATGGAATTTCATAATCCTATTAGAAACGAATAAGTGAACATCACAGCAAACGTCAGAGAATGGAACACTGATCCAGACTCAGACCATCCGGTGAATCAAGAGTCAGACTTGATGATGGATACCAAATACAGGGTGGGCCATTTATACACCTTAATAAAATGGGAATTGGTGACATTGAACACATTTTATAAGTGGTCAGAAACATGTAAATAACTCATGAAAGAATAAAGTTACGTTAAAACCAAGCACCATTGTTTTTCTTGTGAAATTACCAATAAATTTCATGTGTCATGACCCTCTTCCTATTGAAAAAACAAAAGTTGGATCCAGGATGGCCGACTTCAAAATGGCCACTATGGTCACCACCCATCTAGAAAAGTTTGCCTCCTCACATATACTAATGTGCCACAAACAGGATGTTAATATCACCAAATATTCCCATTTTATTAAGGTGTATCCATATACATGGCCCACCCTGTAGAACCACCCTTTATTGCACTTGACCACTTTGTTTTCTGGTTCCTTAAATTCTTTAGTTCTAAATAGGTTTTTCCCGGCATTGTCTAAAAAAACATGAATCTAAGATGCCTCAGGGCAGAGGTGGCCTAAGTGGTTAAGGAAGCGGCTCCATAATAGGAAGGTTGCCGGTTCGAATCCCAAACCGCCGAGGTGCCACTGAGCAAAGCACCGCTGCCCACTGCACACTAAGGGTGATGGTTAAAAGGAGAGGATAAATTTAGTTGTGTCACCGTGTGCTGTGCTGCAGTTTTTCACAATGACAATCACACTCACTTTAGAGTTTACACATATACATATTTCTAAGCTTGCATTATAACAGTGGTCACAAGGGGGCAGCAACAAACAAAATATCCTTTAACCCAATGGAGGTTGTATCAACATACTGATACACATTATCCCATGCTTTCCCACGACTATATGAAAACCTCATATGAAATCCCAACACAACCAGACATTAATCATGTAACAGACACCAATTATGTGAAAATCGTATTCCCAGACTTGGCCTTGTCTCCATAGGCCTACTTATTTTTCTGCTGAGCTACCACTGTGCTAATAATATTGACAGTGGTAAATGGATCTTAGTAATGTGCTGATCCAACAGCCCAGTTGGAGCCCCTATTGTCCTGTAAGATGTGTTTTTTCTATCATTACCTATTCAGAAACAGCTGGTGAGCTGGTGGGCTTCACTGCAGGGTGCTGTGAATGTCTCTGGCTATCATATTACTGGAGTACTGGGGCGTCTCCATTCAGTATGGCCACAGGGGTACACTGCTGTGTGGAGAGGACGGACGGACGTAAAAAGACGGCCTGAGAAAGCAAACCCTCCTGCTGAGGTTTGTTCCTCCAGTCACCTATCCCAAATGATCCCAGCTCACCAGGTGTGACTGTTTACGTAGAACCTGACCAGTCTTCGCCAAGCAGGTTATTCTAGAGCGTGACAGCAGGGAACAGCGGGCTGTGGCTGAATGAAGCTTTTTTAATATTGTCTATACGATGAAGAGAAATTAGTTTTCCAATTAAAATCTAAAATCTCACAGACCTATTAGAGGAGGAATATATAGTCAATTGTTGCTTTTGAGGCAGCTTTCAAATGTTTTGTCATGGTAACTTTAATCTAGATAAAAAAAAAAACAGTGTTGAATATGTAAGTACATATCCACATTATTTGAGCAGAGGACTGTACTGTAGCTGGAACCACAAGCCGGACCCCATTTACCTGACAGCCCTAATGACCGACTTCAGCGGCGCCGACAGATCTTCTACAGACAGGTCACAGTGACAGCCCTTCTCATCAAAGGAGTCCTCTGGGCCCAGGTTAGTATCCGCTGAGTGAGGGAAATAAACCGTTTTAGACACTTAGTCCCCTGACCTCACAAGAATGATGGCTGGTTGAGCACTACAGCTTCTAATTCTAACACACACACACACACACACACACACACACACATGTAGCAAAAAAAAGAAATTCATTTAATTCCCCAATCCCGTGCTGAGTGAGTGCCACAAAGGGAACTGTTATTCCTGAAATACTGCCACACCACACATGCAGTGGTGCACAGAGTCCATCCCCAAATCCCAGTCCTAGCATTTAGATACTCAAAAAAAAACTTAAATAAAATCAATCAAAACAGGAGCAAGGAACAGTCTGTCTCAGCAGCAGACCGTCTCCTTCAGTGCAGGAGCGGAAGACTTTCTTTCATGGGACAGGTAGAGCATAAACCACGGCTGACAGTGGAAAGAAATAAGGTAAAGACCCACCCGAGAACTGCACAGCCAGGCCATTTCCCTCTTTCCCTCGCACCCCCGCTTCCTCAGTAAAAGGTTTTATACGGCCCTGGGCTGGATCTATACAGTAGCATGTCTGCTAGGAGAATATAGGACCTTGGGGGCCACTTAACTGCCTGTAAGTCATCATTCTACTCTGAAGAGAAGCTGTCGGTCCTAACCAGCTTTCTGATCTCACTCACACGCTCTAATGCTTCCTAAGCCATTCCCTGAATGGATGCGTATTTTAATTATAACATGGATCATGGAAGGTCAAGGGGGAGCAGTTACAAACCCCAAAAATATGGCCATCCTCAAGTGTGAGACGATTTCTGGGCAATACAATTTTACAGTTTACCGCTAACATCCCTCATATAAAGATTAGCTAATAATTGCTGTGATGGTACAAATAAATCAAGCACATTTGCCAGTGGCTGTATCGAAACACTTTATTAGATTCACTGGCGAAATTCTAGGTACCGTTTAAACGTATACTGGCTCTGCCCAGTATGTGTATCAGGATTTTAATATTAATCCTTTATAATCTGCAAGAACAATTCGTTTTTTAAAAAGTGATCCACAACCCACAAATATAAAGCAAGAAGGTGAAGCTGGGGGTCAGAATCTGACTAACTTTAAAGGTTTCAAATGCAGTGGCTGGTGAGAGAGTAATAATATATTCATAAATATAGAGAGTACTGATGATAAGGTCAAATGAATTAATAATGTCTTAACACAGCGAGTGAAACTGTGCAAACGTCTGTCAGGCACCTCACGTGGATGCACAATGGCTCTCTGGGGTGACTCTTCAATGGCTGAAACAGGAAGTGATTAACCTTGGGCCTGTCCAACTGATCCTGGGCCAGCCCTGCACTATCCCATGTCATCCTGCTCTGCTGTTTCCCACCCTCCGCCACTGATCCCGGGCCAACGGCCCTGCGTCATCCCCATCGGCCCCCGAGAGCCGCCACCAGCTGGGCTTCTCCTGGTGACTCACCACAGGATGTTCTCACACTGCTGTCCTGTGCACGGACTCGGCCCACACATTTTAGCGTCCAGCACCACGAATATTACTAGAACGTCCATATCATTACAACTTCAGCAACACATTCCATCCGCACATGAAGGGCCACAGCAGAATTTGTTTGGAACGGTCCTCTCACGCAAAACCCCTTGTACACTGTTTCATCCCAGAATGCATATGGGAGAGGGAGACACAGAGGACGGGAGACCTCTGGAAGCCGTGAAACTCCCTTAGGTACTCACTGTGTACAGAAGACACCACCACGGGGACAGAACAGAGCAGAGCAACAAACAAAGGCTTGGATGAAGAGGACACGAGGGACACGGCTGGCCTTGGAGGTCTGGATGTTAAACTGAACCGCAAAAACACTAATGAATCTGCACACAAAACCAGTCGTCCACACTGATGATAATTTCAATTTTCCCTGACAAAATTTATCAGGAACGACACACCGACCTTTTTTTCCTTCTATTGTCATATGGCATCTTTAATTTCCCCCAATTCTATACAAACTAAAGGGCATCTGCTGCAGGTCACGTGTGGCCGAGGCTCCTGGAAAAAGTCTCTGAGCTTCTGGTCTGTATTTTCATGGACACATCCATGTCCCAGCCACAGGCACGAAATGACCGATGGGACAGAGTTACATATTTCTGTTCTGTCAGTATAATATATGACCCTTAACCAGGCCAACGTGTCTCTCTCTCTCTCACAAATTCACCGACACACACCCACGCGCGGCTCTGACCTTCCGGTACAGGACGTGACTGGCTCTTAAGTCGCAGCGAGGGCCGGAAGCGCGTGCGGTCGTTGAAGCTCCAGCTCTTCTGCACTTTGGCCGGGCTCGTGCCCTCCGCACTGCCGTCCGTGGCAGGGGAGCGCCGGTCGTTCACCGACGTCTGCCGGCTCTTGATGCTCTGGCCACGAGGGCTGGCCATACGCACCCGTTCCTTAAAGCTGAGCTTCTGGCTGCGTGTGTGGGGAGATCGGGGGGAATGGGGTGAAGAGGACGGAGAAATACGTGGAAAGGGTTAGAGGATCTGTGGCAAAGTTCATTCTACTCTGGAGTAGCGTGCTACACACAATTAGCAGTAAGGGTGACAAATCATTTGTTGAAACAGTCTGTGTCATTTAAATAAACAGTTTCTCATTAATGGAGAGTGACATAAACAGTACCGGCCATAACACCACACTATGTCTGCGGTATTACGTATGCACATACGCTAAAGGTCAGTTTACATTTGCTCACGAACATCTCTGGCGCTCAGCTTCGAGCGGACCTATAGTCCATCCTGACACGACGAGGGAGGTTTACCAGCATGCCGTGCGGCTGATGCACCATATATACTGAGGTCCAGAACCCGGGCCACTGACACACAGACAGGGGGTTAACAGTGTCCATACCGAAACACATGCTGGCTGCAAACACAAGTCAAATACATGTACGTGTCTTTAAAAACGGACGGAAACACATCCATTGGATGTGATATTATGTTTATAATTAGTCTGGTTATAATTAGTTCGTCGAGACATTAAAACGGACCCAGTATTTGACCCAGTTCAAGGGATGTCTTTGTGCTTTTGGGGGGTTGTTAGTAGAGTTATTATGGTGTGGCAGAGAGGGCGCATGCAGAACATGCTCATGCTCAGGAGGGCATGCTTGCTGGGGCTTTTACCGTACGCCTTAACTGAGTTGAACTGAGTTTATGAACAGCGTTTGTCACGACCTACTGCGTTGACACCTAGGGCACCATTTTTGAGCTGGCAAGTGTGGGGCAAGTTGCTGTAGTAGGATTTACATGAATATATCAAATATGAATGATACGCTGGTTGTAGTCTGTATCGTACAGGACCTTTTTCGTTGCTGTGTAATTATTTCTGTCACCCAGAATACAATCTTTAATTTTGTTTTTATAAACAGCCTTAAAATGGGAGGAGCCTGACGCTGTCATGGCCTGATAACGGGGCTCTAATCATGGATTAGGCCTCCGAGATTAGAGATTAATGATCAATAATTAATTAATGGTTTTCAATTATTCATTAATGATTTCTTTTTCGTCATAATGACTTCCCTCTTCTGTGCCTCCTTCCCTCACACACCCCGAAACGTGACATACCCTACTTCATTATTCTGGATGACTGAAACCCAGTGAAACTGAAAACTGAAACCAGTGAACCAGCCCCACGCTTTGTGAGCAGTGCTGCACTTCACAGCAACTCAAAAATACTCCCCATAATGGCAAGCAGAATGGAAGAGGCCTGAATGTCTGGGGGACATAGCACAAAGGAAGAATTTCATCAGAATGCTTGAATTTAAGTGCTGATAAGCCTACATGTTGGTAGTGGGCATAGTGCCACGGTGACACAGCAAAATTTGTCCTCTGCTTTTTAACCATCACCCTCGGTGAGCAGTGGGCAGCCATGACAGGCGCCCGGGGAGCAGTGTGTGGGGATGGTGCTTTGATAAAGGGGACCTCAGCAGCACCTTGGCGGATCGGGATTCAAACCAGTGACCTTAACCGCTAGGCCACCACTGCTCCACCCTTTCTTTTTTGAAGGAGGGTGTTTAAATTGTCCAGAATTAGGACATCTGTCAGTCATTCCTAAAGACTCCTTCCATTTTAAACTCAGTTTATAAAAAACTTTGTCACAGACGGAAATAACAACACTGAAACAAGAATGGCTGGTGGGGTAGACAATTCCTGTTTTTACCTATTTATCTCTGGAAACTGGATATGACATTAGCAAACATTCCCCATGCGTTACGTCAGTGTTTCCCAACCCTGGTCCTGACCCTGATCAATCTCCACACTCATTATCAGGCCATTAACACCTGACCCTAATTAAAATAGGGTTGGAGGGAAGACTTTCCGGCAGGAGTTCCTCCAGGACCAGGGCTGGGAGACACCGTGCTACGTCTTTTATAGTGCAGTGAATATCGAGCCCTACAGTTGATATGATATATGAATAGTAAATGTAACTAGTTTGCTTTAAGGAAGGTACAATACACAAAACCGACAAGGCTTTCTCTATTAAAAAAGATAAGACATGATTTTACACAAAATTATGCATTAATTCTGCCTGTACAGGCCAAGAGTTTGGAGGCACCTTTTCATTCAATGTGTTTTCTTTATTTTCATGACCATTTACGTTGGTAGATTCTCACTGAAGGCATCAAAACTATGAATGAACACATGTGGAGTTATGTACTTAACAAAAAAAGGTGAAATAAGTGAAAACATGTTTTATATTCTAGTTTCTTTGCTCTGATTACTGCTTTGAACACTCTTGGCATTCTCTCGATGAGCTTCAAGAGGTCGTCACCTGAAATGCTTCTCCAAAAGTCTTGAAGGAGTTCCCAGAGGTGTTTAGCACTTGTTGGGGTCCAGCTCACCCCAGGGAACCATCTCGATGGGGTTCAGGTCCGGTGACTGTGGAGTTCAGGTCTCCACTTTTTGTTAAGTACGTAACCCCACATGTGGTCATTCATAGTTTTGATGCCTTCAGTGAGAATCTACCAACGTAAATGGTCATGAAGATAAAGAAAACACACTGAATGAGAAGGTGTGTCCAAACTTTTGCCCTGTACTGTATTTTCTTTACCTTTTTTCTTCCGGCAGCAAGCAGATAGTAATAATATATAACATTATGTGTGCCTGGGTGTCATGTCAAAACCCTCTGCCTTTGTGAGAAAGGGAGAAGCAGTGTAAAAGGAGTACCAAGGCATTTTGTGTAATTTTCAATTGCTCATGCATCTGCTGTTAGTCAGCATTCCAACAGATCATGTGACCGGAGCAAAGGGGGATGCTGGGTACCTATATTTCCGTGTGGTATACCTCCTGAAGAGCCTCTGCCTATCACTATGAACCTTACTAGGAGCGAGGGGAAATAAATAGACAGAAGAAGCAAAACTTTACTCGCCGTGCGGCACATTACAAAAACGGAAAACAAGAATCTGGATTGCCTCTGGCACAGACTGATCATTCTGCCTTCTTTACTACAGATAAAAAGCAATTACACACAAATGCAAACTAATGCACACAGACCAGCAACAGATTCCTGTCACTGTCATGCACGGACGTTCCAAATAATTATAAACAAAGTTTTGGTCAGGTATCCGTTGAAAATGGCTGAATACATTAATCTGTGTAAAAGCCAGTAGAGAGCCTTGCGAAACCAATGACTTGTGAGTCCTACATTGTCAGGTCATGAATAAGTAAATAATAATTTAAAAACGGTCATTTGCATGTTAAAGTAAGGAAGGTGGCTCCACTGCCCAGCCTTGGGTTCACTTTTCTGGTTTCGGAGAGAATTTCATTCTTTTGTTCATTCAGAGCAGCCTGGCTGTCTTGTCTGTAGGCAGCAGTCATGTGGGATTCTCTGTATTTACAGGGAGCACAAATCCCATTAAAAAAGCTGCTATGACAATTCGGGGAAAAAAAAAATTACATTCAAAAACAGTTCATGCTTTGAGTCGCCTCTGACAATTGTTCCCAAAACTCCAGTAATTGGTTTATTCCCCCCTCGAATTCAGGCAGCAGACAGAGAAAGTATAATAAGATATAATAACGTAATCTCATTATGAAAGTATAAAAGTAATCTCACTGAAGTGTCTACTCCCAGCATAGCCTGCTCGATGTGCACAAATTGCCTATTAAACGCAGGCAACACACCGAGCGTTTGGGCCCGAGTCCTGAGAAGAGACACGCGGACACCTGCCCAATTTCCACGGCCCTGTTCTTCCCACATCTTGTCAATTTATCTGTCTTCCATTTTCCCTAAACACCCCGTCCGTCTGGTGATGTACACACACACCGCCGAACGCTGGCTGGTGTTTAATCACTTGTATAAATACGGGGGTGAGCGGAAAAAGTGCATCATGGTTCAGTCATCAGGCCCGAGCGGGCAGACACAGTGCAGAAAGTGAGAAGCGACAGCGCTCGTCCCACGGCGGCCGTTCCCCCCGCCCCTCTCTCTGTGCCATTAAAAAGACACATTCCCGAGGGGATGTTACACCAGCGATACGCACGGCTAACAGCAGGGGCCGTAACATTCGCCAGCGTCGCATCGACGTCGTCGGCATTGTTCAAAACCAGAAGAGGTGCTGCTGCTCGGCTACGGTCAGAGAAGCAGAATTATCTTCAGCCTGGGTCACGTGTGTCACTGTGAGCCAATTATGAGATCATCGTGCCCAACGTTGCGCCAACGTTGCGCCAACGTTCTCAGAGCATTTATAGCTGTTATTCTGGTGGACCGGTAGCTCACGAACTCTCTTTATATCAATATTTGACAAGAAACATTCCAGGAGGGTAGGTTAATTACCAGACGGATAAAATTAAGCAGAAACAGCAGTGAAAGTTTGTCAGATAGAAGCACGGAAACTTACGTTGCTTCCTGACGTAGAAACCAAATTGAAAATTCTTGTTGGCGTGTGTTTGCAAGTATGACCAAGGTTATGTGTCTTCAGGGTTTTCAGGAGATAATAAATAAAAAAATGCAGAGCTAAACAGCAAGGCTGCATACTTGTAATAAGATTTTTTACGATTCTTGTTGTTCTTATTTGTCTGAAACATATTTGTACCTTTTTTGTATAAAATAAACACAATTTTTATAACAGTGCGAAGAATGAATGGAGTGAAATGTGCATGTACCTGCTGGAAGCCTCGCCCTGGTCTTTCCTTCGGGTGTTTTTTGGACCGAGAAGAGAGAAAGGTGGAGACATTAGTCCCTCACGCACAACCAGACACCAACAAGTGAAAAACACAGGCACTGTGGCTGGGAAGTATAATGAGAGCGTGTCTTCCGAATTTTCAGCCATGTTTCAAACACACGCACACACACACACTCACGCACACACACGCACACACAAAGAACAGACTGAAACTGAAAACTATACCAAAACGAGAGCAAACAACACAGAAAAAAACACTATTAAACAACAACGTCAGTTTTCTTCCAAGGAGCCACAACGACATAGACGGCAAGCAGTCATGCCAGCGAGCAGGCGATGCACAAACAAGCGCGCTAACAAAGCTCAGGCAAGGACAGAAGCTTCAAGGCGAAGAAAAGTCCAGAAAAGTTGTACATGTGTAAAGACACACTCATATTTTTGAGCACTTTTTATTTTTATTTTTACAGTAACGATGACATGTGTCATGGTAGGAAATTGGAAGCAATATTAAAAACTGTAACAACACTGTTCACAGTTTAACTCTAAATTTGAATTTCAATGAAAATAACATCTAATTGTATTCTCTTATTATTTTTTATCAACTTCTATGATTGATATTGCCAAGCCCCGAGTGGAATGTTGTTAAGTATACTTGGCCAAAAATCTCTAATTTGCTAACAGAGACTGGCGTATTTGGGAGCGTCCGGTGCTCAGAAGCGCTTACACAGCGCAGATCTTCATTGACCATGTGTCCTCGACTGTTGGCAAGCATGCACACAGCACTGTGTCAGCTGGAAGTCTGATAGCTGAGGCACGTTTCTTAACCTTTATACCTCCGGAACCTGCTCCGACATGCTCGACGACTCAGAGCCTTTTAACGTCACCAGCAATGTCATAGACGAAATGACCAACATGACTATGGAAGGACAGGAGGATAGCAGCAGGATCAGTTTGTTTGTCACAGAGGATGGGCGGAGGGGTAAGCGTGGAAGTGGCGTTTACTCAGAAAGTGGGAAGATGGTAGATTGAAGAGCCCAGACACCAAACACAACACCAGCTGCCACAGTTTTACCTACTTTAAAGGACTGCAGGTATGCAACGCCTTCAAATGAGGCTTCCAGGTAGCAATGGAAACCGAGTTCTCATCAGCCGCATAACTACGCCAAACACACTACGTGCAGAGTATACGAAGGGAAAAGAGCAAAAGAAAAGGAATCCAAATTAAACAGAAGCAAAATGAAAATGAGGCCCAAGAGAGAGGAGGGGAAAAGAAAAAAACCAAAAGGAAAGAAAAGAAATAAAAAAAAAAAAAAAGAGATTAGTACAAACCAGTACAGGTTACAGTGTCATCATCAGTTGTCTGCATTGATACATGCCTTTGGGGGGGCAGTACACTTTTATAGTGGCGCCATGTGGCGTTCAGGTAGACCCGGCTGGCGTCCGTGGAGTAGAGGCGCCACGCAGCCTAACACAGGGGAGGAGAAATACACAGTGGTGCAGAGAGACCGGGGACGTGGTGAGGGTGCAGCCACAACACACACGACCCCCTCCCGGCAAAACGTGTTCACCCAGATTTTTTAAACCGACCACCGCTCACTCACACACTCAACACGCAATGATCAGTTTATAGTCGCCAATGAAGCCACGGCCCGGGATTGAAACATCGGCCTGGGACATGTGAGCCCACAATAAATTTAAAAAAAAATTATTTATACAATAAATGTAATTATTATGAGCATTATTATATTATGGTGTTTTCATTTGCTACAAAGCATTAAAAAAGTGTGGTGATTCCATCATTTTGCCAGGGGTTGTGCACATTCACACACTCTCACACACAAACAATAGATATAAGATTAGGAGGCACACACTTCAAATAACACAATGACATTTAACACAACCCAGCACAGTACTGTAAGTCTGTAAAAAAACCCACTGAAGTCGCAGTGAAGACAATAGTGAGCAGCCCATAGATCATCAGAGGTGGGTAGTTAAAGTTATGTAATAAATAGGTAATGTAATATATAGTAAAATGATGCATTAAATAAGTCAAACATCAGCATCCAGCACAATGTCGGTGAGGGAATAAGCAGAGCAGCCAGGTTGGAATCTTCTCACAGTGTGCAGGTCCACAAATCCAACCAGATGAATCAATTTTCTTTCCTGTCATGTAGCTTAATAAACTCCCATGACTCGCCTCATATAAATTTCGACACATCCCTGGTGTTAGTCCACCGACCACTTACCCGCATCTGTGTGTGTGTGAGAGTGTTTGAGTCACTCAACTAGACCTCTGAAGGTCTGCTGTGGTGTCTGGTGCAGTCAGACCAGGCTGCACTGCCATCCCCTACACCGGTGTATACACCCAAGTGATTCTAATCAGGATCAGAATGCCACGTATGGACAGGAACCCGATTCCGGTCAATGGTGTCTCTTAAGCACAACAGTATAAAGCAACAACAATATACAACATAGGCTGAATCTTATACTGAAACAGAAATAACATAACACGACTGTTCCTGTGTCGGCTGGTCCTGGTCTGCAGGCTTCTAGGTCGTCTGCCAGAGGGTGTCCAGGGTGTTTAATATTCCAACGAAGAATGCTAATATGTATGGGAGCACTTTGTCTTGAAGTCTTATGACAGGACTGGTTACTGGTTACTCTACGGGTCCCGATACTTTTCATGAAATCTGTTCCGAATATAGCGGCCATCTAAATTTGCACGTTTTAATACATTCCCACACATGAGCACTGCCTCTGACTACTTCAACCCACCTCTTCAGATCATGCAGTCATACAACAACAACACACACACACACACACACACACACAAGGGGATGTTTTGATAGTGGAATCACCAACGTGTGCCAGTTTCTATGTCAAATCGGAGTCTTTCGCACAATGTGTGTGACAAGTTCATAGTATGCTGGTCACGTAAGGAATATTACAATCGTGCATTTTCCACATTGTGTTCCACTGCCAAAACTGCATGGCAAGAGATGAAGAGAAAGAAGAGTTGAGCTGCTGCGTGGCCCACAAAGTCTATAGAAAACAAACTGATTGGATCAGAAAGACAAACTCAGGTCCCATAAAGCTGCATCCTGCAATGACCAGCCGGGAAAACTGAGCTGTCTTCAAGGCAAAGGACAGGCAATAAAAGACACATTTTAGCCATAACACACTTGTGAGGCCAGTCCCTGCACAATGGAAGCCTTTCATGTATGTCTGTGTGTGTTCATGTATCATGAGCATTAAAAATAATAAAATCTCTTTCCATGATCGCTTTGCCTGCTAGGAAGCACAGCATACCTGAGGGAAATCCAAAGTGAGAATCCCTTCCATGGAAAAGCAACATCAATATCAGTCAGTGTTTCCTTTGGAGCAAATAAATCATGGCAACGTTCAGTGATTCAGTTAACTTGGAGGGAAAAAGATCATGATTCTTGTTTCTGCTGTGTCATTAACGAAGACCTGCACACCAGATATTATACTGTGTGTGTGTGTGTGTGTGTGTGTGTGTGTGTGTGTGTGTGTGTGTGTGTGTAAAATATGTGGCAGTTTAGGCCTGATAATAGACATGTCTATTTTCATCAACAATAATGATCTTCGAGCTTGGCCTTCAGACACTGTAAACTTTAGCTAGGTTAACCAGACCTAAGTAGTGGCCAATGGGAAAAATGTGAGTCGATGGTGACAGATCAGACTAGAGAAGTCAACAGATGTAAAACCTCACAGCTTGTCCACAGGGTCTCTCCACAGTGTGCTTCCAGTGAAGTATATATGCAGTTGACAAATTAAAGGAAAAACCAACCAGGAGTGTCCTTTGAGGCTTAAGACTCCTGTTATTCAAGTTTTCTATGATTAGAAAGAACAGATGCTTCCCGATTGCATTTTCATGACTGTGCTGGAGACACTATTTAAGATGGTGTTGGATTGATCTGATGACGGATCATTTAATTTAACCATTTTGCAGGAATCATCATCCTGGAACACATTTTTCAACTTAGGCTGATGTTTCAGTCATTTTGCAGCTATTCAGGTTTCTCCTTTAAATCGTCTCTCATCTGCATGTCTGCAACGGTAGCATTCTCTGTAAATCTGAGGATGTGGGATGGATTATAAACCTCCTAAAGGAGTCAAGGTGGAGAACAGGAAGTGTATCAGGTCAAAATCGTAAGAAAGAGTCCTGCTGGGGGGGGGGGTCATCGCTGTTTTTTCGGGGCGGGCATCAGCGTTCAGTTCTTTACCTGGATCAGGCTGGCAGCCGGGTTCCTCCTCTTCTCGAAATGCTTTTGCCGATGCTGTTCCTGCACTTTCAGGGCGAAGCCTGAGCCCAGGATACCCTACAAACGCACAAACACAGACATGCGCTCATATGCTTTCTTTGGATTAAGGTGTTAAGATGAAATACTCATGAAGCAAATGTTATCAGGGAATAAAAACCAGGGGCTTTTACAAATAAACCGGCTATAAGAGCTGACACAGAGCAGCACCCACTGGCTGTTTAACCTTTGCGTTACACCAGCTCAGCAATGTGCAATCAAAGCATACACTTTTTTTATGAACGTGTCCAAGCCTACCGAAGAAGAGTGCAAACATTTTGGGAATAATATCAAGAATAGACATTATAAAGTGTAGCATAATATGGCCTGGTGTCAAGAAGGGCAGCAAACAAACCACTTCTCTCAAAAAAAACATGACGGACAGACTGATATTCTGCAAAAAGTACAGGGATCGGACTGCTCAGGACTGGGGTGTAGTCATTTTCTGTTGAAGCCCCTTTCCGATTGTTTGGTGCATCTGAAAAAATGGTTGTCTGGAGGACCATCAGACCTGTCTCGAGCCAACATTAAAGCGTCCTGAGACCATTCATGTGCGGGGCTGCTCAGGGACACAATGGTAGTAAATGGGATTTGAACCTGGGTCTTATGGTTCATAGGCGAGTGTGTTACCCACTAGGCTACTACCATCCAAGGGAGTGGGCTCACTCACAATTTTTTCATAAGAACACAGCCATGAGTAAAGAATGGTGCCAAAGCATCCTCCAACAGCAACTTCTCCCAACCATCCAAGACCAGGTTGGTGGTGAAGAACAATGCCTTCTCCAACATGATGGAGCATCGTGCCATCAGACCAAAGTGATCACTAAAAGGCTCAGGGAACAAAACATTGAAATTTTGGGTCCATGGCCAAGACACTTCCAGAACCCTGATCCCAATTGATTGACCGCATGTTAGGGCGAAAAAAAGTCCAACACAGCAAATATTGACTCTTTGCATAAACTTGATGTAATTGTCTATAAAAGCCTTAGAAACGTACAAAATGCTTGTAATTATACTTCAATGCACAACAGAATCAACCGACAAAAAGATGTAAAAACACTGAAGCAGCAAACTTTGTGAAAACCAGTATTTGTGTCATTCTCAGACATGACTGTATAAGCTGCATTTCATGGCGCACACACACACACACACACACACAAAAAAAAAAACCCAAAAAACATCAATAACCCGACCACACAGAGAAACAGACTGCGGTATCTGCATCCAGCTCTCATAAAAAAGCACAAATTTGTGTTAGAGCAGAGCAGATGACGCGTCTGCCGCATAAATCTCCGCCGCACACGGCGCGAGAGCCTAAAAAAGCGCTTAATGGAGTGGAAATAGTAATTATTTCTCCACTGGAAGGACATCTAGCACCGAAAAAAAAGATCCCGGCTGATTTAGAACTGCTCAGTGTGGCCCACAGGACACCGTCTGGCACCTGAAGTAGCGGTTGCTTCCCTCCCGCCTCCCACTCTGTTTTTCACTTACACACCGACGCTGACAACGGAGCGCGTGCGAGCAGCCAAAGGCAATAACAGGGATCTTTTCACTCACGTTTTACGGGGTGATAGTGGCCTAGCTGTTGTCACCCCCGAACCCAGCTTTATAGGCCCCGTTTTTTTTTTTTTTTTTTTTACCACAAAGTGAAATTATTGTCACAATACAACAACATGTGTGCTCTGCATTTATCCCATCACCCTTAGTGACCTGTGTGGGGACAGTACCTTGATCAAGGGGACCTCGGTGTTGTCTGCAGATTTTGTTTGACTTAAATGTTACCTTTCACGGCCTGTGTCCCATATTTGCACTGTATGTTGCACACATGCACTTTATGTCAGTCCATTGTTTAAATGTTACATGTAGCACCCGGTTTCGTAGAAATGTTGTTTCGTTTCACTATCTACTATATAACATGTATGTTTCTGAAGTGACAACAAAGCTCACTTGAACTTGAAGTGGCGGTTCAGGATTTGAACCTGCGACCCTTCGATTGCAAGTTCGCTTCCTCACCTGCATGGCCACCACTGTCCCAAAACGTTGCTCCCGGTGAGGCGCAACCTCGGCATAGCTCATCACACACTGCCTTATAAGTAACACACGCCAACCGATTGTGCCAGTGGAGCTGCACGAGACCTGCACTTGAGGAGTGAGTGAAAGTCATCAAGGTACATTCAAATATACCAGTTAACATTTAACTGTTGGCTTATTATCATTATTCTTATTCTTATAATGGAAAGAAAACTATGATGCAATGAATGCAAAATACATATCTATCTGACTGCCAAATTATAATATAATAAACATCTCTAATGGTGGCTAATTAATATTTAATATTTTGACAAGTAGTAATTTCTCCCTATGTGTTTACTGATCTGTTGGTGGTTATTTGACAATAATTTGCTACTGTGACTTACAAAAGACCAATCTTACAATTTACAATGTTGCTTAGGAACCAGGTGGATTTAAACGACTAATTAATTGCTAATTATTGGGCTGAAATTGAAACAGACTGTAACTGTGATACCCACCGCAGGAAGGGCAAAGAAAGAGATGCCCAGCAGGGCAAAACCAGCCGACAGCAGACGTCCCGTCCAAGTCTGTGGCGTCTTGTCCCCATAGCCGATGGTGGTCAGGGTGATCTGAGGTCAGGGGTCAGAGGTCAAATAAGCACCACAACATGATGTAATTCTTTCTGTGTAAAACAGACTGACAGGAGCATGCAGGAAAGGGGAATCGGAGAACCTTCTTCTTGTGATATGTTGAACTGCTATAACTCAGCGTGTCGCGAATAAAGTGCTCGATCCTTTTAGTGGAGTGCTATTCATGTCTCATTAAGCCCTATGCTCCATACTTAAATCCATTTTAATGCCTGAAGCATAATAGAGATGGGCTACACATCATCTGGGAAAAACATCAGCCGGTCTGAGAAAACGCTTGCAGCCGCGGCCTCTCACTTTCCCTTGCTAATGTAATAAGTGAGAGGTTTGGACTCGTTCTGGGCAGGGCGTGTTTTAATAGTGCGGCCGTGCCAAAGCAAATTCGCAGGATCAAGACAGAAAGAGAGCTCTCTGTCATCCGAACGTGGCACAGAGGGTCCTCTGGTTTTCTCCTCTGCCGGCGTGGCGCAGACAGGGGATTGGTCGCGGCCCAGAGTCAACAGCAGCGCTGGCCGCGCGGGGGAAGCGAGGCAGGAAGGCACGTCTCTGTGTGCGGCGACAAAACGCCTCCCCCCCCAGACGCTCCTGCCCTCGGCTGACCTCCGCCTCACGAGTTCACCTCGCCAAGCAGCAAGAAGAAAAATGAGGTCCATTGATCGAAGCTGTGACAACTTCTTTACCCCCCCCCCCCCCCCCCCCCCCCCCCCCTTACCCTGTTTACTGGGGCGGGGAGGTGCAGGGGTGTCTGGAAAAGCCCCCCTGTGAGCAGCAGGTCAATAATAAAGCAACGCAGTCTTTTCAGGGTCTGATTAGGCTTAAGGTATCTGATGACAACTGTCCACCAACCATAACACAGACTCATATAATTGTATTGATTTGCGTGGCTTATGAAAGGGGGGGTAATGACTCTGTAAATGGAAGTTTCCACTTGATGGATAAACACTCCATGGACGTATAGAACGGTGAAAGATGGATCGTCCGCCATTTGCTATACGGTGGTCGTGTAATTGCAGTGTGTTTACTCACCGTACCCCACCAGAGAGCGTCGGCGTAGGTAGCAAATTGGTTATTGACTTCCTTCTCCACCAAGTACACCAGGAAGGAGGAGAAGATGAGGACCAGGAAGCCAATGTACCAGGCCGTCACCAGCTCCTGCCAGCACACAACAGGGCATCAGAACATTTCTGCCTGGTCTTCACCTGATTGGGTGTCCGCTCCCCAACGAGCCATGCTGACCTTGCGCTAGGCCCTGTTTTACCAGCCAGGTAAGCTAAGAAGGAGACAAAAGGCCTGAGCGCAGGTTGAAAAGAACAACGCAAGTGACTGGGAATGTCTGGGAGTAGAAAAGAAAACAAGTCCATTAACTGTGGTCGCCGGACGGTTCAACGTGTGCCCGCAATCCCACAATGGCTGCGCTAAAAGGCGGGACTCTGAGTGCACGGGAAGTGTGTGGTTTTTTGGCACTGTGGAGGTCGGGATCCGACCGAAGACTCTGCAGCACGCAAAAGAGCTGCACACACTGAGCTCTATATAACTCTTATAGCACAGACACTGGTCCAGACCTGCTTACGCAAGCAGATCCCTGTTCAGAAAATCCCACATACAAATGGACTTCAGACTGAAGGAATATGAGAGACGGTCGGTTAGGCTGGTTAGGAACATTTTGCTACCATGGGTTAGGTCCAAAAAAAAAAACGGTGCAATGATGTAAAAAACGTGATATGATTTTCAGGGACCAGATCTTTCATTTCATTTTGAACTGGGCCACAAACTGATTTTTGATTAATTGTTAAAAAACCCCAAAACATCATGATTATGCACATGAGACCAGGCTGTGGGACCTTGCTCTCAGTCTTGCCAAAACGATTAAAAATGTATTGCCTAATTAACTATTGTGGAGCCCTTATCTATTCTCATTCTGTAGTAGTACGTAAATATACAGATTAGAGTCCGAGCCTGACAGAATTCAACCTGAGCCCGACTCGACCCGGGGCTTTTTAAAACTAAACTAGGAAATGTGCCGCGAAATGAATGGCTTTCAAACATAATGGCCAGAGGCTAGCCTCCGTTTCACCTCCACAGCATCCATTTCAACGTCTCCTGACAACGACGGCCAAGAATTTTATACCAAATTAATATTTCATAAAAAAAAAATTACATTTAATAAATCAAATTTACAACATGCTAAACAATTTCAATAAACAGCGAATCATTCGTAAAGTAAACGTACTACAGACCTTACTCATGCTTTCTGATCGATCATTTACTGTGCGCAACCCAGGCCAAGACTTACAACTCTAATACCGATATATTTGGAAACAATCCTGTATCTGCCAGCAATGCTTACGTGATATCTGTGACATCCAGACAGAAGAACGTTTCAAGCAAATAGGGTCGGGTGCGTAGTTAGTTCCTCCTCTCCAAGATACATGTAACTAGCAAGCAGTCCTTATTTGTTTGTACCTGTCTATTTCTGTAAAACCTGCATGGACACTTGATGTGACACTTGCGAACATCTGTTATAGTGTGTTGAAAATAAGATAAGATAATCCTTTATTAGTCCCACAAGTGGGAAATTTACATTGTCACAGCAGAAAGTGGAAAGTATGAGACCAGCAATTATGCCGACAGTATAATATAAAATGTTCCCTATACAAATAAGTAATCTTGAAATAACTGTGGATGAATGCATTAAAAATATATATGTATATTTTTAAAAATATGTATGTGTACCTATGTACAGAGTGGACAGGAGCCTTTGTGGAGGACCATGCAGGAAACATGTTTACCTTACTGTGAGCGTAGACTACAGACCCCAACAACTTCCACGTGCCGCCCCTCCTGTCCATGCGCACCATGCGCAGGATCTGAAGGAAGCGGAGGCTTCGCAGGACGTAGGTTGCGAACATGTTGCCCTGGCTTCCTGCCGACACCACAATGATGGAGGCAAGTAGGACGATGATGTCTGTTGGAGCAAAGAGGTCAAGACAGAAGACTCCATGAACCCAGCAGAAGCTCTGCTTTCAGAGGCCGCTGGCCACAATGACTTTTTCTTATGTCTTAGGCAGAAAATAATTCTCAGTGATGAAATAATAAGGTTTCCTTCAAATATCTAATATCAAATATCTTTCTTGCCAGGAATCAAAGGGAATGAGAGCCCGAATCTACGTCATGCAATGATACGAACTTCAGCCTGCATATGCATCACAACAAGACAGAGGACCGGGAGAAGCCACAGTAACATCTGAGGAACACAGCTAGAGCCACGTTGGGAAAATATTATCTTTCTCTCAGATCACACAAGGTTCTGCCTCTCCTAGTAAACACAGTGGGAAATTCTACTGCCCTACAAATCAGTGGAGCTGAAGAGTAATGCAGAGGTACGACTCTATACACTGTATACACATATGGCCTACAGTTAGTGAATAAGATTGGAATAATTATTAATAATACATGGATGACATAATAAAATCAACGGCATTCAGACACTTTTCGTTTCGTCGATTTAAATATTCTCACTAACACTAGAAAAAGAAGTAAAAGGCTAATAGTGTGCTTGTGTTCACCTCTTGGATGGATGGGTGGAGCTTGCTCATTACCATTCCCCCCCACAGTGTCTCCACCATCTACTGTCTCTTTTTCAGTCTGCTCTGCCATGCCCAACTGATCAGGTGAAGGGAATTTTTCATGCAAACTGAATGAGAAGAATCCAAAATGAAATAAAAATGGAAGAATAGGACTGCAAATCACATATGTGATGCTGAAATGCCTATAGAGTATAAAGGTGCCTTCAAATAAAATCCCCAGATATTAATTAAGAGTAGGAATAAAAATAGACAGCATTGTTCCCTGAGAACTAGGTGATGTCATGATCCGTTCCGGAAGGGGCTACTCTGGGTCCGGGCCGGAGTTTCATGTTGGTCCTGTGTTATTATGTATCCTGATTGTGTTCACCTGTGTATAACTGTATAATACTGCCCTGGTCGTGTCTGTTCAACTGTTATCCAGAGCGACTTAGTAGTTACAGGGACAGTCCCCCCCTGGAGCAACTCAGGGTTAAGTGTCTTGCTCAGGGACACAATGGTATTAAGTGGGATTTGAACCCGGGTCTTCTGGTTCATAGGCAGGTGTGTTACCCACTAGGCCACTACCACCCTCATGTTTTAAACCCGTTTCGTGACGTCATGCTTATGCGTCCTTCTTCATCGTCATGTCCAGCCATTGGTCCAGATCTACTGCCTTGCCATGTCAAACCAGCGTGACAGGCGATATTTTCCTATTTTTCCAATATTTCACAATAACAGTACCCAATATTCCTACTTTTCCAGGGTGGTAGTAGCCTAGTGGGTAACACACTCGCCTATGAACCAGAAGACCCGGGTTCGAATCCCACTTACTACCATTGTGTCCCTGAGCAAGACACTTAACCCTAAATTGCTCCAGGGAGACAGTCCCTGTAATACTGATTGTAAGTCGCTCTGGATAAGGGCGTCTGATAAATGCTGTAAATGTAAATGTAAATGTACTTTAATAGTGAATTAGCATAAATAATAGCATGTGACACCTGGTACAAACATTAAATCTAAATATGAGGTGCAAATTTGTTTTATACGTAGTAACAGTTATTTATTGTCACAGTCTCCAAAGCGCAACCCCACCCTATTTAGAACATTCTCTCAGGGCTAGGGCTCCACGAACACATTCCGTGCCTCCGTTTCAGAGCCTTGCATGACCCGCTCCCGGTTGGAAATGCGCCGTTTCCTTCCTCGCGCTGGAGGCAGATCTCAGCGCCACCACCCACGCCCACGCCAGAGGGGCTCAGAAAAACAGCGGGCATCCTTTATTCATGTGTCCGTACAGCCGCAACCTCGCCTACTGACCCGAGGCTGAGCGCGTCTGATGCAGAACAGGATGCTGGTAATCGCCGCATGGCCTGTAGGTTTTGTGAGGAGAGGCTGTCTGGGACAATAACTAGATTTGCTGATGACACTGTTGTCTGCACTTTGCCAGTTATCATTTCTCTCACAGACAGACACTTACACACACTAAATAATTAATAATTTCATATTTGTTGAGCGTACCAAAGTGCTTAAAATGCAATAATGTCATGATCCGGTCCGAAAGGGGTTACTGTTGTCATGTGTAATGTTCCCTAATCATTTTCAACTGTGTCTAATGGATAAAGCTGCCCTGTTCGTTTCTGTTCGCCGTCAGGTATTTGATATGTTCCATGTTCACCAACGTCTCGGATGTCTCCCCTGTCCTGTTCTTCGCCCATTAACCCCGGTTTCGTGACGTCGTGCGATTACGTCCTTCTTCCTTGTCCAGTTTCGTCATCCTCTCCGCTCACCTGACTCGTCATGCCATCATGGTTGTGACAAATATTAAGTTCCTCTACACCCAAACAGCCCTGTCCTTAAACTGAAAGCAAATCTTTCAGTATTTTACGTGAAATTGCTATTGATAAATCTTTATTCCCCATCAACGCTGATCACAGCACCCAATTTATTGCCTGCCAATTTATCATGACGCTTATACAGCAGCAGTGAAGCAGAGCCCCCCGGTGCTGCGCCATAACACCCCACACCAGGCATCCTTCGACTGCAATGCAACCACACACACACACACACACACACACACACACTTTTGTTTTAAGATTGATGGGATGCATTGACAATCAAGAGAAGGTTATTGTCAGGAACGGGTGTGTAAATGCTGCTCTTCACACCCACCTATGACACTGAAAGGCTTCCTGGCGAAGCGCAGGCGGCCCTGCCATCCTCTGTAGCGACAGCAGCAGCCGGCCGACCAGATGCGGATGATGTACTCCAGACCAAACACCACGATCATCACGAACTCCTGAGGGTCACACAGCGACACACTCGTCACAGCAAAGCACGTTCTGTCCGGCCCAGAGTGAACCGCAGGTGACGTTATATTCGGTTTAACACCGGTAGAGACCACAATGACACAAACTCAAGAGCTTACACATTCTAACATGTAATCACTGACGATATTGAAGCATAATTGGGAAAATTGGGCAATTAATGAAGCTCAGTTATCTTGTTTTCACCACAGTCAGAGTTTACTTACTGCCCATAGACAGGTTATGGCAATTTTAATGACTTCCGTCCCCTGCTGAGTGGCTGAGTAACATTTTTATCATTTGAGAGGCTTATTAAATGTCTCCCAGAAATTAATTAAGTGCCTTTGTTTGTGGTTTTGAAAACCTGCAGAGAGGCATAATGACACCCACACACTGCGCAGCTAAATGCACGGTCTAAATTCAGCTTTTTAACCCCCAACTGCAGAGAGCCACAGTGGCAGGTCAATAAATTACAAACAACAACAAAATTATACATATTATCTGTATATTTCTAACAATGTCAAATAATGAAAAAAGCTAAAACATCGCTACATTCAATACATGAACAGTTATATATATGTTGGTTGTACGCTTATGTTTATGGTTCATAGCTCATGCAAATATGAAATATTCTAAATTATTAGAATATTACTCATGATCAAAAAACGATACCCAGTACAGAAATTCCCAACTTAATATCTAGCAGTCAATACTTGGTTTAGGGTTAAAAGGCTAAAGCTTTTCTAAATTCAATTATGAAAACCCATGACCTTTATAATGACATTATAATGGATTGGGATAAACCGGTATATCTCTGCACCGGTATTGCTTTATAATTGTAATATAATTTGGTATAATATCTCCACACTGGTATTGCTTTATAATATGTAATATTGTGTACAGATAAAATAAAAAAATCAGAATCAGTGAGAAAGATGTCCTCATATGGTCCAGCTGAAGGTGGTGATGCTAAGCAACATCATTCAGTCTGCGGTCACTGGTAGAAAAAAATTCTATGAAGCTCCATTCTGGCCAGCAGGACTTTCAGGAAAGCCTGGTCATTTAACCCCAAAAAAGGGCACCACAGTAATAACATTTCGGGCCACCGGGTCATCGCTGTCTGTATTTAGGTTCTTCTAATTTGATTTCACGCTCAGCACTTTATTCAATAACCAAAACGCGTATGAACCAGAATAAAGAACCTGCCCTACATCTGGGTTACGGGACGAAGGTGCTGACATCAGCAGAACGGAGAGCGAGAGCGAGAGTTTCAGCGTGAATGAACGTTTGTCCCCTGCCGTGCCAGCGCGGCTACGCCACGTACAGCCAACGTAATTAACGCTCAGCTAATTTATCATCCGGTCCCGGGCCACTACGCTAATGAGCGCGAGTGTGTGTGTCCCAGGCTATTTTCTTTTCTAAACCCTACAAGATTAAAACATCTGCCAGCGGCAGAGATAACAACGGGCCTGACACTGCTGTTAGCGAGGATATTAGAGAAGAAAAGGCATTTGGGATTCATCATGATTTCTTCTGACATGTAGCTGCTATTTAAAGCACATTACATTCTTATCCCTCTGAACGATGGAGGTTCTTGCTTTGTGTTCAAGTGAAATAGGTTTTTGCGTAAGACGTGACGTTGGTATTTGGTGTTCCGCCATTGGTATTTCCACCTTGAACAAAGATGCAGGGCTCTGTTTTACAAACACACGCTAAGCTAGTGCAATGTACAGTTCAGGCCAAAAGTTTGGACACACCTTCTCATTCAACGTGTTTTCTTTATTTTCATGACCATTTACGTTGGTAGATTCTCACTGAAGGCACCAAAACTATGAATGAACACAAGAGTGTGCAAAGCAGTAATCAGAGCAAAGAAACTAGAATATAAAACATGTTTTCAGTTATTTCACTTTTTTTGTTAAGTACAGAACTCCACATGTGTTCATTCATAGTTTTGATGCCTTCAGTGAGAATCTACCAACGTAAATGGTCATGAAAATAAAGAAAGCACGTCGAATGAGAAGGTGTGTCCAGACTTTTGGCCTGTACTGTAAGGCACCGTGTGATTTACATAAACAGGTAAAACTAAAAAGAAGTTAGCTGTACCTTGAAACCAACTACACTTTTAGTTGGTAAGTTATCATTTCTGAGTATCAAACGGGAGAAGCCAGATGATTGACAACTGTCACACATTCTGGGTAAACATTATTAAAGATTGTGCTTCTTATTTTATCGGTTTATTTCTGAAAATCCCAAGGACATATCAGGCAAACAAGCCCCACGCTTAGCGCGAAACACAGCAGTTCTAACATAAGATCCATTGTTAAGAAATATACTACAGATCTCATACGGTTTCTATGGTTCGGCTAGTCTTTAAAATAACAGTTCCACCATAATTTTTATATTTCTGTGAGCGTGGAGTTTGCGCGCAGTTAGAACAAAGCTTCCAAAAATATCACATAGGAGGGAGAGGAACTGTCTCCTTCTGACCTTTACAACTAATTAAACTAAAGTTCATGTGGCAGGTGGAGACGAAACAATGCACAGTTGTGAAAATGGCACCCTTGACCAACCCTATTATTTTACACGTTCCTATACACGTTCCTGCCCTTGTCTGAGGGCTCGGTGACCTGGACGCTGCACTTCAATCATCTCGGCCAGCAGGACGTTGGATCCTAACGCCAGGGCCACAGCCGGCCGTTCAACTGATCCCGATATCCCTGTTTGCAAAGCAGCGAGGGGTCCAACTCCAACTGTTGTTCTCCAGGCAGGGCCCAGAGAGAGGAGCAGCTGGGTTATGTAAAAATGATGCGCTTGTGTGGATGTCGATATGGGATACGCGAAGGAAGAAGAAGAATGAAATTGTACTGACCGAGTGCCTATTTTAATAATAACAATAAAAACCTATTTTAATTTTTTATATATATCTTTTTGATTACTGTGTGAATGGAGAAACTTTCAATACATCAATACATTTATGGAAATTCAGGACTATGATTAATGATTTTAATCCTTGAGATGTTTTATTAATGTTTGGTTTGGTCAGAAATAAAAAGTATGACGATCGTAGTTGTTTGGGTCAGTGGTGGCCTAGCGGTTAAGGAAGCGGCCCCGTAATCAGAAGGTTGCCGGTTCGAATACCGATCCGCCAAGGTGCCACCGAAGTGAGCTCATTTTTGCAGACACCTCGGATTGTGTGTACTGGCACATTTTTAATTCCTGTTTAATTGCTCTATTACTGGGCCAATAAGCAGACACCCTCCATGACAACATGTTGATCCATATTTCCCAAATCAGCAGCCCCGGCTGGGTTCTCACCAGTATGAGGAGGCAGTGGGAGGAGAGCTCCAGATAAGGTGGGATGGTGGACAGGACGGACAGGACCAGGCAGCCAAACACCAGGATGAACCTGTAAAGGAGATAACAGCACAGTGTTTGGAAATCAGCATCCATCCTCCATGCTGCCCACATTCAGACCATTAAGTCACCGCATCGTGAGCGCACATCTTCATAACCGCTGAACATGTGGCACAAGCAGCAAGCGTGTTACTGACTGATTTTTCTGCAGTTTTCCTGCTCGGAGAGACGGCTCCTATTTGTAACTGGCCTCAGTTGAAATGAAGCCACACACGCCCTTTGATATGTGCACCACACCCTGACCCTAATTAACACATCAAGCTGAAACATCATAATTACATGAACAGTCGAATATATTTTGGTTGTATGCTTATGGTTATGGTTCATAGCTCATACAAATCTGAAATATAGTGTCAGAAATTATTAGAATATTACTCATCCTCAAAAAAGGATACCCGTTGCAGAAATTCCCAACTTAATATCTAGCGGTCAATACTTGGTTCAGGGTTAAAGGGCTAAACCTTTTCTAAATTAAATTATGAAAACCCATGACCTTTGTAATGACATTATAATGGATTGGGATAAACCAGTATATCTCCACACCGGTATTTCTTCATAATATGTAATATTGTGGTACAGAACATGCAGCATGATGAGCCACAGATAACGTTCTAAATCCCTTTCAGTTGTAATGAAGCCGCACACACCCTTGGATATGTGCACCACACCCCGACCCTGACCTCTCTGGCGTAAATGAAATGAAAGTGGATTCTAGTAAAATTGGCCATTTGCAGGAAGACAACAAGAATCTGTTGTGTGTGTCTTCATGCAACCAAACACACACAGACAGTGACACAGTGTCAAAAAAGGTTCAATCTATTTCTATGGAGCACTCTTTCAGCACACATATTTCCAGTTTACTCCATTTTCATGTATGGCATTTACCAGGCACCCTTATCCAGAGACATTTACAATCAGTAGTTACAGGGACAGTCCCCCTGGAGACACTCAGGGTTAAGTGTCTTTCTCAGGGACACGGTGGTAATACGTGGGGTTTGATCCTGGGACTTTGTGGTCTTCTGGTTCATAGGCAAGTCTCCTGCCCACTAGGCCCCTACCACCCCACCCTTACTATCACACAAGGTGATGCATCAATGTGTGTGTGTGTGTGTGTGTGTGTGTGTGTGTGTGTGTGTGTGTGTGTAGATGCTACATCCCTTTGTTGTGGTACGCAGAAGTAGATGTGTCACGTCTCTCTGTACCGTGAACTGGATGAACTCTGTTTAACCTCTCTGATGGTGGGTTAAACAAGTCCGACCACCACAATGCTCCAGTTGCGGAGGTCTTCTACAAATCACTGATTCCTGTGAACTATAGTGAAAGTGAAGCGATTGTCAGTGTGAAACACTGCAGCACAGCACACGGTGACACGGTGAAATGTGTCCTCTGCTTTTAGCCATCACCCTTGGTGAGCAGTGAACAGCCATGACAGGCGCCCAGGGAGCAGCGTGTGGGCACGGTGTCTTGCTCAGTGGCACCCCAGCAGCGGAGGGTTCGGGATTCGAACCCTCCGAATATGGATCCGATTCCTTACCCGCTAAGACACCACTGTCCCCATAGTGGCGGGAACAGTGAAACAGTAAAAGAGCTGCCTCTGATTCATTAGCTGAGGAAATGGCTTTCTAATTTGCCTGAGTGCTGCTTTAGGACATGGCGGGTCAGAGCTGAGGTCGAGAGGGTAATGAGCTAAAGATGTGCAGATGTCTCTCACACTACTCTCTCACTCCATCTTTCTTTCTCTCTCTCCCTAACACTCACATACAGTCGCACGTACCGCAGGCTGGTACATAACACATGGACATAATGGTCATCACTCCAACACAAAGGTCAGAGTTCCTGCTGGGAGAATCCACCCACAGATGCACCCAAGGACACTGCAGAACCTCTCTTACAGAAAGTGGGGGTGAAATAACAAGTGAGAAGTTAGATTATTTATTACTTTAAGTCCTCACCTCTGCACGTTTCAAAGCTAATAGATGATGAAGAATTGATAGATCCATTTGACAACATGCTGAATAATTGATATCTTAACTCGCCCGAGCCCTCCCTGACGATCCTTATTTTTTAAAAAGTGGACGTGATTCAACAATGAGACCCCTTTGATGCTTTGTGAGCTTTTGATGAAGCAAGCAACTGTGTAAATGTCAAGGAAAATGTGGGGTTAATCAGAGTCTCTTTAATTGATGGCAAGTGTGATCCTGGGAATAAATGCTGTTCATTTAGCATTCAAAAGGAGCTTCGGCAAAGTATTATTTTAAGGGTGTGCACACATATGCACACTTATACCAGCGTATAGTACTTTTCTCTCTTGTATTTTTCATTGTACTGGTTACAGGTCACATTAAAGTCATTTTAACAGGGCTGCAAATCCACTGTATTTTCCTTGTGCCTCACAGTGCTTTGAAGTCGATTTTGCACCAGCAGATCCCCCTGTCCCTGCGTGTGTAACACAACAGAGTGGCAAAATCGACGCTCTAACTAATATTAGCTATCACCTTCGTTTTCCCATTTTATAAAAAAATTGTGGGTGTCATTAAGAGATGACTGAATATTTGATTAAAATGTTAAAAACATAAAATAAACACCATTATTATTATTGAAAAAGTTCTCCATTACGCTGCAGGTATGATTACATCAACAGGTCAAAAATGTTTGTATGATTATATCATTTTTTTAAATAACATTATTAACCATTCTCCTTGTAACCAGTTATTTATATGAATGTAACAGGTTATTCATGGTTATTGCAACCGGTTATTAATTAAATGATTAGGAACATGTGACCTGGTGGAATACCTGGTGGAAGGAGCATAGAATAGAAAATTCTCGGTGAGTATGTTAGGATGAATGCACTCATACGATTCATCTGAAACACAAAGTCAGTACAACAACATCTAAAATCAGTATCTCCTGAGTTATTACTGCTGGGACGTGATTTATTGGATGCCGTGTACAAATAGGCCTGCTGCATCTGGATTTGATTTGGTCTCAGCTCCTAATAGCCCTATTCTGTCTGAAGGCATGGACACAGGAGGCTATTTCTGGCAAACACAGGCGTGCACACACACGCTCACAGACACAAGTAAGTGGCTATGACAAATGCATATGCAAGCACTGCAGGGACACTCACAGAGAAGTTGGTATACAACAGACCTGCCACACAGAGGCATATAGAACAACCTTGTGCGGTGGGTGCCATTATTCCTCAGTGTACCCACGTCAGTCGGACAGGAACGGGTTCACAATAAACTGTAAACTGTAGTCATTGCTGGTTACATACGGTCGCTTTACATGCATTGTGTATTTCTACTGATTTCCGGAGTCCCCTGAAGGCCCCTCAGAGCCACTCTCTCTCTCTCTTTCTCTCTCACACACATGCATGTATTTAGATAGTCACAAACACGCCACCCCACTGTGTCTCAAGTCGGTGAATGGTTTGGGGGAGAACGAGGCTGTGGGGACACAGAGGGAGGGAAAATATTAAAGCTTCCTGCAGACCCAGACATAGCAAAGGTCCCATCAGGCAAAAAAAAAAAAAACACCACCCAGCACGGTGGTTTTATGAGACACGGTGAATATGCGCACAGAAGTGTCTTTGTGGGTGTCTGTGTGTGGCGGAAGTGGAGGGATGATCACTGGACACTGAAAAAACAAGGCCCTTAGGTAAACCCGTTTGTATCTGCTTGTTAGATGTGACAGTTGAATGAAGGTGTGTGTGTGTGTGTGTGTGTGTGTGTGTGTATCTTTAGAGCTTTTAAACAGACGAATGTCTCGACAGAAGCCCACAGACGGGGTGTATTGGCCCGTATTAGAGCCCCGTCGCTGGCGGAAGGCTGGGGCCCAGGTCTGCTCTACTGCTTTCAGCTCAGAGCTGGAATTTCAATCATCCCCTGATCACATTCCCAACATCTGCTTTCAACAGCCTGACCACCAGCGTGGGCTGTGGCGGGCACCCGGCCTCTGCAACACTAGGGGCGTCACGTCAGTGGGACACTGAGGCAATAACATGCATGCACTTCATACACATACAACACCATAACGATTCACACAAAAACAGAGACACAGATATGATATTTATCATTCCAGTCAGGGAAGAAAGCACAGAATTCGGACATGGTGGAAAGGTTTTTATCAATGGACAAGGAATTATTATAACATAAAATAAAAGTCACAAGGGCCGAAATGGAGCCATAGGCGTGTGACGGTTGTCAGGAGCTGAAAGTAAAGTTAAGTACATAACTGTCAACTTTAATGGGTGCTGCCGACCTGATTTTTTTATGGAGTCCTGACTAGTTATGCTTAACTGGGCCAATCTGAGATTACTCCGGACTCCATGATTAGACATTTGATTATTAAAAAAAAAGGCCAAATGGAAGGCCAAATGCGCTGTAATTCACCTGCATTTTAACACGTGATTTTACGCTAAGCACACTTTAAATGCAGTTTCTAAGGCCCGTTGCAGACCACGCGATACGCCTGGTCCACAGCGTGGTCTGTTTTAGCAGACGTCTGGTCTGACCCGCCCACTTCTCCTCCCACCACGAAACAGCGTGCCCGTCAGCCCACTGAGGCACCACTGAGCGAAACACCATCCTCACACACCGCTCCCCTTTCACGCTGTGTTTCACCAAGGGTGATGGTTAAATGCAGAGACCACATTTCGTTGTGTCACCGTGTGCCGCAGTGCTTCACAATGACAATGACTTCACTTCTTACCGCTGCATCCCTGCCACATCAGCACCATCTGAGCGGCTGTTTTCTGCAGCTGGCAACGCGGCCTCAAAATAAAGAGCGAGCCTGAGCCGGGAGCGTGTGGACATGCTCACATTTTTCATTTTTGCACTGCAATGCAAAGTGTCTGAACAAAGGGAGTGAGAGAGAGGAAGTGTGTGTGTCAGTGTGAGAGTTTGTGAGTGTGTGCATCTGCGAGTGTGTGCATTTGCAGTGTAGTGTAAAGAACGAGTTCTGACATTTAAACAAATCCTGTTAAATTTTCTGATTTTAAAATCTGATTCTTTGATTAATAATAATAAAAAAAATCGGCAGATTAATCGATTATTAAAATATAATATAATATTATACACACATACACTATTTATAAACATCAGAATAATGTGGCTCATCTGTGGATTTCAACTTGAGAGAACTGCACATAATCTTTTGTAGAAATTAATATCTACAGAGAGACTTACACCTGCAAAATTACCTGAAACTCTTATCAGTTTCATTCGTTAAACGCAGACAATGTCCCCTTGTTGGGTGGTTTAGGTATAAATAATAAAATGTTCTATTGGTTATCAATAAGGATCCTCCTCAACAAAAAACAAGTGACCATGAGTTAAGATCCCTTTCAATACAGCGCACACATGACTACTGCCACCCCAGGGTGAGAGAGTTTCGCTGTGCGAGGCAGGTCCCAGTCTTTATTTAATGTTTCATTACTTTGATTTATGTATTTCGGCTGTCTGGCCGTTGCTGCTCCACAATTTACTGTAAATCTCCATCGCTAATGCAGCGCTGATACTGTGTTGATAATACAGAACCATTAAAGGTGCTAAATATGGAAAATGGCAGAGGAAAGTGGAAAATGTTCACAATGGAAAAACGGGGAAAGAACAGATAAGCTGCAGGAGAAGAAAGGGAATTGGCATTCGGCTCTTGGCATTGGGGTTGGTTCATATCGTCGTGACATGATAAACGTGCTCATTAATTTTGGGTCAGATTAATCTGAAATACACCGTGAGCGGGGCGCCATCTGAAACTCAGAACCATCTGAGTTATAACTGTGCAGAACTGAGTTATTGGATGCCGTGTACAAAGCCTCGTGCAGCTGGATTTGATTTTGGTCTCAGCTCCTAATAGCCCTTCTCTGTCTGAAGGCATGGACACAGAAGGCGATTTCTAGAGCACACACACATTAATAAATAGTTAACAAGAAGGTAATATAATGAACCGTCATCTATACACATTTGTCCCACATTTGTGATAGAGTAGAATGTTTGGATTATACACACACACTGATGCAGTCAGACAGATGTTAATTTTTAGGAAGGCCATTTCTGATTCTATATTACAATAAAATATATGTTGTAATATATGAGATTATTACAACAGAGGTGATGCTCTGTTGTAATAAATCCCATGTTAATAATCATGGGGGTGTGTTCCACGCCCCCCTACGACTGATCAGTACCTGAGCAGGTCAGTAGCAGACAGACCGGTGGACGTGTGTGTCTGTCAGTACGTCTCAGTTTAGAAGTTGCACGTCCGGCCTCCACGTTTAGTTAAATGAGACGCTGTGGCCTGCAGGTCGACTACAGCGTCAACTGCTGAAGTGAAGCCCTTTGAAATTGTGTGAGGGCACGCAACAGAGAATAAAATATATATGTTTCTCCCTTTTATTAGTAGCAGCACAGGATTCAAAAGTGTTTTCCTCGGCCCACGTTTCTTTGCTGTGAAAAAGTCTGTGTAATGATACGTTTGGTAAACGAAGGACGCGTTCGTGTTCCACGTACCCTGCACAGAAGACGTGACATCATGACATGACATCAGGCTCACACATTACCTGTGCTTCACCACCGATGCATGGACTAGCACTGCACGTAACTAGCAAGCTGACCAAAATGCAGCCGTTAAAGCCCAGTTAGAACGCTTCCATGCCCAGTTACATGCCAGTGCTGAATCGTAGCATAAACTACGCTTATGACAAACACAACTGAGGCTTTTTCAGAAGGACACACACACACATGTACAAATGATCACAAAAGACTAATGTACCAACCTTAATACAAGTAATACAGAGTTTTTTTGTGTTCGCCTATTCGAGTGGCCATTTTCACCCACCTCTGTAAGGCCAGTTGTGTTGTTATGGAAATGTTCAATGACAAGTACCTTAACACACACACACACACACACACACCGACGCAGACAGTATATCAGTGGAAACCAGATTCTTGTACCATTATACTGATGTATCCACTGACCCCAGGTCAGATCACAGAGAGTCGGACAGCACAGCTGGATCTGGAAAAGTGTGATTTACAGCCCAGATTAAACACTACTTGGAAAGCGGGAGTTTTTTTTTATGTTTTATGCGTTAAGTATGTTTTATGCGTCCATACGCTATTTTCTACGTGTGTGTGAGGAGGAGGGGAGTGTGTGAGTCAAACATCTAAGCCAGACCATCCTGTGACTGCTGGGAAGTGGTACTGGCTCTCTCCTCAGAC
Source organism: Denticeps clupeoides (assembly GCF_900700375.1). Classification (NCBI taxonomy): domain Eukaryota; kingdom Metazoa; phylum Chordata; class Actinopteri; order Clupeiformes; family Denticipitidae; genus Denticeps; species Denticeps clupeoides. Next base: position 20,790,823 of record NC_041714.1, read on the forward strand.
ATGAAAGAGTGTGTAAGAGGTCAACTACGTGAGAGGTCACCGTTTTCCTCACACACGCACGCACACACACACACACACACACACACACACACACACACACACACACTCACACGCACACACACAGCCTGGTATCATTATCTGTTTCCTCCTTTCTTTCACTGCCAGGCCATAAATTCCCCTTCAACCAGACAAATGAGGAGGGTTGGGTGAGGGTCCTAAGGAGACAAGAGAGGAGGGAAATTAAGGAATCCGACAGAGGAATAGCGAGACGGTTAGGTGAATGAGTCTAGACCACATAAAGCTTTAGGAGCAAGAGTGTGTATGTGAGTGTGTGTTTTTGTGCCCGTTCTGTAGACATTTACATTTACATCAGACACCCTTATCCAGAGTGACTTACAGTCAGTAGTGACAGGGACAGTCCCCCCCTGGAGACACTCAGGGTTAAGTGTCTTGCTCAGGGACACGATGGTAGTAAGCGGGGTCTTCTGGTTTATATGCGAGTGTGTTACCCACTAGGCTACTATCTAAAGTGAAGTGATATATAAAGTGAAGTGATTGTCACTTGTGATACACAGCAGCACAGCACACGGTGCACACAGTGAAATTTGTCCTCTGCATTTAACCCATCACCCTGAGTGAGCAGTGGGCAGCCATGACAGGCGCCCGGGGAGCAGTGTGTGGGGACGGTTCCTTAACCGCTAGGCCACCACTGCCCCTTTACTACCACCCCTTGATACTAATGATACATAAAATATACGTTGATGCATGGGCTAGCACTGCACGTAACTAGCAAGCTGACCAACGCATAGAGGTGTGAAGTGTGTAGAGGTGTGAACCTCACTGGTCTCATGATTCGATTCGGTTACGATTACCAATGCCTTGATTTTTCGAAGCATCACAATGCATCCAATCAATTTTTTTTCGACATTACTTCATGTTATGTTTTCAAATACGTCAGTGAGATGATAGATGTGAACAATGCATTTTTTTGCCGTTCGTGGTATCTGGTGAGCTTGAGCGTGCAACTTTTTGCAATTTGTGCACTTTTTCTTGGGGTCAATTTCTGCTGAAATCCCGACTCCATATGGAGATCTGCGCCGGCAGAAAAATCACCAAGCAACCAGATTATGATATAATTCATTATGTTCTGCACTGCATCGATGCAGAATCGTCCACATCTGCATCACGATGGATTGATTTTGAGGTTCATTTCAACATCCCTACAGTCCTGCTCGTGGCCATAGTGCTCAGCTACATGTCACAGGTTATGCATCCAAGACGCACACTGCTGCAGGACACCACTCACAATGTCCATGAGAGTTGCCCTAAAATACTGAACACATTTGCATCAAAAAACATTTGCATCAAAAAACTAACCATTTTTTTATATTAAACTCTGGCCAGCAAAGAGAAATGTTATTTTTTCTGTACATATGACAATAAACTAGGGCTGTGCGATATGGCATAAATTTCATATTGCGATATAAATGTAACCATAGACAGTAGGTGGTATATATTTGATAAGTAAATTTAAATGAAACTGTTAGGGTAAAAAGGGTAACTTTTTGTTAAATGGCAAAGGCACTGCAGCAGGAAGTTGTATAGTAAACCTTTTACAGATCCAACAACATATAGCATAACCGTATACCAGATAAAACAATATCTGGCCAATTCTACTGAGAGTGGACCCATAAGGCCAGTGAAATACCAGGTATTTGTATGATGCAAGTGATTATGTAAAATGTAGAGTTTACACAAGAACTTTTGACAGTAGATATTTAAATAACACTATGCTGGTTCATATTTTATCACGCACTCCATCTGCATGATTCCACTTTTTTTTTAATCATAATGACTAGGGCTGCACGATTTGGGGAAAAAGACATATTGCGATTATTGAGATCAATATTGCGACATGCGATTGCGATGTGATAATGGACACTTGCTTGTATATCAATGAAGAGTCGCATACAAATAGTGAAATGTTTAATTTCAAAGTGAAACATACAAATTACTTATAACAACCTGAAATGCCCAGTGCTTTCAAAATACAATATTCTACAAAATTAAGTAATCACAAAAACTCTTTTACATTACTGTCGAACGACAAACCCTGGTAAGGCTAAACAACTGTTTTCATTATATTTGGCCATTATAAAATCCCGTATTATAGTTCTTACGTTTAACCAAAACGTTGTTTGGAGGCTGACTTGAACACAGGAATGCATAGCTTCGCTAGCTTAGCTAAGGTTAAGACTTGGCCAAATATATTCAAAACAATTGTCCAGCCTTACCTATGAAATGTAATCCCTGGTTTGGAGCGTACAGTGGTTTGTACAGCCCCAAGCAGCACAAGAGTGAGCCATTTTTTGCACTTCTCTCCATAGACATGTATATGCTTCACGCCACAGCACAGCCTATCGCAATATGGCGGCGACGTTGACGTACGATGCAGCGCGTCATGCGGCGTCTAACCATATGTCTCCGAATCGAAAGTCATGTGACCAAACACGTCACATCCGACTGAGAGGTGAGACGTGAGATGTGAGACTTCAGTCAGCTTGCAAACTTTGAGAGAATGGATCGGCAACATATCCGATCCAATCCATGTACTAATCATTTAAATCGCAGCTTTTTGCGTTCATGTAATCGCACAGACTGAAATCGCGATTACGATTGCGATTAGATTAATCGTGCAGCACTAATAATGACTTTTTTTGCACCGGGCGTTCTGTCGGCACCCAATTGGTTCTGCGCCTGTGGTGGTTCAGATTGGGCACCGACACACGTGCTGCATTTAGTAATCTAAGAAACGTTACTGACAGATTTTTTACATTTATTTATTGGGTCTGCAGTATTTTTTAAACCTTTTAAACACTAGATTTAAGGATAACTAGTCATTTTAAATTATGTTTAAGGCATTGTTTTTTTTTTTAGACTTGAATTTAGGACTCTTTAAAGATCCACGGAACCCTGCAGTGTGCTCTGTAGTGACAAACAGGCTCTAATGAAAGTGAAGTCACTGCAGCACAGCACACGGTGACACAATGAAATGTGTCCTCTGCTTTTGGCAGACATGACAGGCACCCGGGGAGCAGTGTCTGCGGACAGTACTTTGCTCAGTGGCACCTCAATGGCTCAGGCTTTGGTTCAGGATTTGAACCTCCAATTACGGGTCCACTTTCTTACCCACTAGGCCACACACAACCCCACCACGCACTGAATGGGTGACAAGAATGTTTGTTTGATTCATCACAGTTCCTCCTGGCAACAGCTACATTTCTCCAAAAAGATGCCATTCAGCACTGAGGGTTTGTGGTAGGTGTCACGTTTGATAATGTGTTTATGCAGGGCCTCTGTGGGGGAGGACGAAGCTGACAGCTCGAAGAAGGATGTGTCTTCAAAAGGACACATGTGTACACACACACCAGAAATCTGTTTAAATAGCAGACATAATATAACACAATTTCTGTTCAAAACATTAAAATTTCCCACCTTTCATATAACAGCATGACCTTATTTTCTGACATTGCTGAACCTGTATGTATGTCATTACTGAATCTACATCAGATTGATGGATAGAAATCAGATTGAGGCCATCAGATTAATGGATAGAAATAAACAGTGCTGTACATGAACACGTATTTGTATTTTTGGTGAACGTAACAGGTCCAGGAAGCCAGTTCAGGTATTGCACTGACACCCAATATGTCTGGTGCTGATGGAACAGATATACAGAGATCAAAACATGACCTAGCTCATTTAAACATTTCTATGAAGTGAATGGAACTTTTTCAGTGTGAACTGGCTCAACAAGGAAGTTATTCCCAACACATGGCAGACAGATGAAGCCCATCCAGGGCTGAGAATGACTGCTGTCCAGGGTACTGAAACCCCTCAGAGGGCACCAGGACCCTTCCTGCTATGCAAAATATCACACATTTGGACATAAGTAATACGCTCAAGCAGGGTCTTCATCCCAGTTGGTTCTGAACAGAAAGTATTCTGTGTCGCCGTTCACCTTTTTTTAAAGTGTCGAAGAACAGATAACAATTGTGTTGCCATTTGTTTATAATATAAGATCTATGTACTAACAAATAAATGCTAAATATGTGTTGCTTCTATATTAGTCAGATTGTTAACTTATATAATAGTCTCATACTGACGTTTTTTGGACACATTTAGTTAAAAACTGTGTCTATAGCCTTTCTATAGTTTCTAATAGCATCATATTTCCAAAAATTATTTCAAGCCATTTGTTTATTGCATTACTTTCATTTTATGTAATGATTGTTTTTGCTTTTCCCAAAATGCACCTGTTTGCGGATGCTTTCCACCCAGCGTTTTTTTTTTTTGTTGGACCCAGCGCCCACCAGGCCTTAGCAGAGAAAAGGAGCAGGAACAGACCAGCCGCCCTTTTTGCCAAGACCCTATTAACTAATCCCCCTGTTTACAGAGAGCTGAGCGGTACCTTACAACCCCGAGAAAACACTACGTTTCATTTCTAAGCAACTACTTACTGCAGCAGAACCGGCCAGCGGCTGTCGACATCAACGGTTCCTATACCATTAATCAAAGGGAACGCATCCAACGTCCATGCTTAATTATTCCCCAGTGAGGTCATGACCTTTGGTAAATGTCTGTCAGCAGAGTAGGTACATCGCATGGGCAGCAATTCTAAAAAATAATAATAAATAATAAAGAAATGAAAAGGCCACTGAGTTCATTAATATCAGGATTTCTGTGAACCACATAACAAAGTTAATACATTCCTTATTTACTCGTGTGATTATTCCGATTGAGAGAGGAACCCTACCATTACATTTACGATTTACAATCAGTAGTTACAGGAACAGTCCCCCCCTGGAGACACTCAGGGTTAAGTGTCTTGCTCAGGGACATGATGGTAGTAAGTGGGGTTTGAACCTGGGTCTTCTGGCTCATAGGCGAGTGTGTTAGCCACTAGGCTACTACCACCATTATATCCAGTAATGCTGAGTTATAATAACCCAGTGGCAACTCAGGGCAAACCGATCAAGGGCCAAATTAGATTCCGTTCAGACTGCAGGCCTTCATGGCCGATTCTGATATTCGGCCCTGATCTGATTTTTCCAACTGAGGTCACAGTGTCATGACAAAAATCGGATCAAAGTCACATAAATGAGTACGGGGTCGGCCCTGATGTTGCTTTGTTATTTTGTTGATGAGAAGATGGTGGCAGAGATGGACGGGCACGGTGATCTCTCCTATATCCATCCCCCACCCGTCTCTGTCGCTGCACACTAACCTCCTGGCCCCTGCTCCACACCCGGGGCTCAGACAGCAGGACAAGAGACAGGCGGTCATGACTCCGTAAAACATCAACATGCCGCTGTGTACACCAGTGTTAGGCATGCTTCCTCTGGCTCCAGCACTTAACAGCTGCAATTGTGTATTCTGAAGCAGGAAGGTTGTGTGTGTGTGTGTGTGTGTGTGTGTTGTCATAGCTCTGCTGAGAGCCACCTGTGGAGGTCCATCCATCAGAGCAAGGACAAAGAGCTCAGTGCACACTGCAGCCCCAGCCAGGGGAAGGGGAAACGGGGCAGACCGCTTCTCAAATTCCCCCTCCTCAGCTCCTTACCGCGCCTGCGGAGGGCGACGCCCGAAACCGGAGCAGCCACACGGCATCTCTTTACTCTTTACAGCTTCTCTTCTTCGAGATACAGATACTAGCAAACGGTCTTTAATTTATCCCCCCTTTAATTTATGCCGGTTTGTTACAATGCAATGCTTGAAAAGCACGGAGATGCAGGTTCAAACCTCACTTACTACCATTGCTCCTCTATAGCAACTAGTAACATTATGTCGTTCTAGAAAAGGGCATCTGCCTAATGTCATGTAATGTGCTTGATGGTGCACTTTCAGAAGGGTCTGTACACAAGGATGGATGATTTTCTTCTTTGTCTTTGGATAGAAGGACAGGACAAATGACATGCCTTAATCATAGTGAGCACAGAACCAGGATGAAGTGCCACCAGAACAGTAACTGGTGACATCTCTGATGTGCTTTATGTGTGTGTATGTGTGTGTGCGTGTGTGTGTGTGTGTGTGTGTGTATATAAAACATGACAAGGCAAAACCAAGAAATTGAGACAATTCTTATTCCCATCACTCAATAGTAATTATTTCTTAGACATTAGGTAAGCAAACACACACACACACACACACTCACAAAGCCAAGTTATCTGAGCAGTGAACTGTGTGGTGCAGGTGAAGGCTGGTGGGAGATAAATGGGTGGGAAGAGTGGAGGAGTGGAGAGCTGGAGCATTTCTGCTCTCAGAGGCTGGGGCTCATGCAGCGTGGGTGAGAGAGCTGAGGCCAAACACTAAATGCACACACATGCATATGCATATGCATGCATACACACACACACAGGAAACATGCCGATGCAAACAAATGTTAAGAAAATGTAAGAAAATGTTATTTCATGGATAATTTGAAACAAACCCCACAGAAAACTGTTCCCTCAGAGTCCACTATAAATACACAGCACACAATTAGACCACAGGAGGCATTTAAAAAAGTTTTTTTTACAAAAATTAATTAAGCTGCTTCTTTTAGAGAACCAAGTGTAGTAGACAGTATGTACCAAGTATAAAGACCACTATGCACCTTTTATGACTTAACCCAATCCTAAATCTCCTGAAATGTAATGTTTTCATGTCTTTATGAGGACACTTGGTCCTCACTAGGTTATAAACACGAAACACGTGCACACATTGCCGCACACAAACTTTTCCAAACAAGTGCAGAGATCCTTTACAGGCTGGGTTGCTTGGAGATGGCGCTGAGAGCAGAAAAACATTATGAGCGGGACGGCGCACTGGCGTGCGACACCTTTAGTAAGAGGACATTCTCGCGTAGTAGGCCGTGCGCACACTCACGCCGGCCCAATCGCGACTGGTCGCGCGTCTCCGCGACTCGCACTAGCCCCTTTGAGCCACCCGTGTCACCGGCCGACCTCGGAGAAAGTCCGTCTTTGGCCGTGAGTGATGATTGGATGGAAAGCAGACGTATGAAAGCTGTTGCCCATGTAAGGAGCCGTTACAGACGTCTTCCGATACACACAGATGCTCATGCACACACAGCCGCGTTTATAGCAGTCATTGCAGAGAAAATATTAAGGCCACGTTTTCCTGGTGCAATAAAAGACACAGAACATTGCCAATGTCATAGTATTTCTGGCTTCTGGAGATAAATAGATAAAAAAAAACAAGAAAGGAATGCTTACGTGAGCAGGGTTTGACACACATGCCACATTTGCCACTAGACTAGAAAACTTTTCTAAAGGACCGACCAACAACACTGACTCAGGCAATGTCTCATCAGAAAAGCTGAGAGAATGGAGCATTGTTGCCACACCCAAGTGGGCAAGTTCCTCCTTCGAAATCTCCCAAAAAAATGGTTGGTTTGTAAATACATGCACCTACACTATTTCACAGCTAATTTATTAGTACCTCTTTAGTTCACATGTAACTATTTCTAACACCCAAACCTTGAATTCTAATGATATTTTTTCAAACAAAATAAAAAAACGTGCCTATGGACATTATTGCAAGCCCTCATGCGGCATACCACTGATATCTTAAAAGAAATGGAGGAGGTGGGGTTAAACTAGCCATGATATTTACATGTAAATGTAAATGTAAATATCATGGCTAGTTTAACCCCACCTCCTCCATTTCTTTTAATACCACAGGGTATATCAGTACACATCATAAACATTTACCAGACGCCCTTATCCAGAGTGACTTACAGTCAGTAGTACACTCAGGGTTAAGTGTCTTGCTCAGGGACACGATGGTAGTAAGTGGGATTTGAACCTGGGTCTTCTGGTTCATAGGCAAGTGTGTTACCCGCTAGGCTACTACCACCCTATAAACACGGGCTCTACTGCTGTCGTCTTGGGGCCAAGACGCTACAGGCTGATTCTCCTCTATTTAAAGCTTTCTGAGGGACAAAATAGAGAAAATGACGTTAGCAAACGCTGGAGACGCACAAAGTGTCTGTTGATATCCACGCGGGAGCACGTCGGGTTGGTGGTTTTTTCCTTGTGCGAATGCTCGCACAGTTCGCTCCGGCTAATGTGCCAGGCGCACCCCGTTGGGCAGCACCTTGCACCACTTCATGGGAATCCGTACTCAGCAAGGGGCCATTAAGTGCCTGTAAAAACCCACTTCACCGCTGTGTTTTTTTCCATGACAAATAAGCCACTCGACTGCCGTTTTGCAGTTTATTCATGTGCCAGGGCCTTATTCCGCCTCCCCCTGCGCTCCTCTGCTCTCTCAGCCCGCAGAGATGCCATCGAACAGGTTCCGGAGGGCCACAGGCCGGCAGCGCCGCTATTTAAATGTCACCGCCCAACGCCGCGCGGCTGGCATTTGAGTCCCATTACTGTAAACCTGCGTCAGAGGGCTTCTGGTCTGTGACTAATGGAGTCTTGTTCTCGCTGTAAAATACACACGCGGTCAAACACACACACACACAGATGTAGAATGCATATGCATGAGGAGAACAGCTAAAGCATTTAATGCCTCCATAAAGCTGTGATTAACACACACACACTCACACACATGCTCATGGGGGGGAGGTAATTTGGGGATATTACGCCAACAGATGGTTTACCGGTTAGTTCTCCGTCTCCATCCTGCGCTGGAAATTGAGTCCTGGATTACAGCAGAAAGAGCTGACAAGGCTCTGATTGAGGGGGGGCTGTGGAGATTTCGGGGGTCCCAGGTCCATTAATCACGCCACCAGCCCCCTGGCCCTTGCGTGAGGGAAGCGGGACGTCAGCGTTTCCCACCAGGGCCACCAGACTACGAGAGGGGAGAGCCGGCGAGGGGGCAAGAGCAGGTGGCCACCAGCTGCTCACCCCCCTCATCTCATATCTCATCAGGTGTGTCCAGAGTTGGCCTAAGGGACAGAGCAGGGCATCCTGGGAGGGACCACGTGACACAATCCACAGTCCACATTATTAAAATAATGTAATTCATTGTTGTAAATTTACTGCTGTAAATTAATAACCGGGGCAGTGGTGGCCTAACGGTCCTGCAATCAGAAGGTTGCCGGTTCGAATCCCGTTCCGCCAAGGTGCCACTGAGTAAAGCACCGTCCCCACACACTGCTCCCCGGGCGCCTGTCAGGGCTGCCCACTGCTCACCAAGGGTGATGGGTTAAATGCAGAGGACACATTTCGTTGTGTCACCGTGTGCTGTGCTGCAGTGTATCGCAATGACAATCACTTCACTTTCACTTTAATTAGAGATTTTGGGCCATTGCGACCACAGCATACTAGTTCAGTTATTCAAAAGTCTAAACGAGCAGTATTTATGCCACGATTAAGTATTTAAACGCAACGCTTTAATAAAGGATGAAGCCACGATGAGTTATAGAGCAAGATGATACTCAATCATCAAAATATACGACTAGATTTATGTAGCTGACTTATGTGTGTGCGCACAATGTACGGCCTGATGCTTGGATGTGACCTGACTGCTCACACTACACGAGCAATACAAACATGTTGAACACAGGAGACGAAGAAGACCCCACACCAGTATCGATGCTTTGGCCGTTTCGCCATTTTGTGCACAGAAAAATCCTAAAAGAGACGTTGGCGCATATGGCTACACTGGGTGATTTATCACTATAAATATATTGTCTTAGCTGTTGTTCCGGTCATGATGAGCGGGCAAGGCCACATTAAAAAGATGGCTGCTTGTATTTCATTTCTGTATTTTGTTGCAGGTGACAAATTTCAAACAGGTCTGATTTTCTCACGATCAGCCGATTGCCGGACTTGGCCTGGTTGGGAGGGATGAATTGGTGTCCATATATCATGCTAGATCTGTAAATCTTGTAAATCAGTCGGGTTCGGGTTGGGTCGAGCTTGCATGGTAAATGGTAGTACCAGTTCCTTCCATGCGATTTACTTGTAAATTTGTTTTCGGAGATTGGTAAAAGTGTTTTGCACATTGTAAATTAATTTTATTAAATGTTTAATGAATTTGGTAATTTAATGAAATGGTAATTTGATTTTCAATTCTCAGGTGGAGCGTTTTTCATTATCGCGAGAGAGATGTGAAAATGGATGCTGAGGTGAAACGGAGGCTATATATTTTTTTTGTGTAACTGTATTTACAATTGTGGAGACTTTTTACTTTTACTCTGGTACGTTTCAATGTCAAAAATCGTACTTTTTACTCCACTACTTTTTCAAAATGCATTTGTTCCTACGTGTGTCTATTCAGTCCTATAATCTTCACAGATTCAGCTTCCAAAGACTTAGTATGTACCAAAAATATAAAAGTTTTCTGAAGCCACAGTCCCTGGCAAGACACCCTGAGCAAGTCTCCAAGTTGTGCTGGATAAGTGCGTCTGATAAATGTTGTAAAAAGTACATTTATAATAATTTTAATAGTAATCAGTGGCAGAGAAATGAATGGCATTCCACAAATAAATTGTCAAAATTTAACCAGTAAATTAACATTGGAGCCACAATAAATCACTTTACTTTTACTTTTGAGGCTTAATTACATTTGAAGGCAAATACTTTTGTAGTTTTGCTCAAGTAGAAAATTACATGGAGGACTTTTACCCTGTACCCTCTACTTTTACTCAAGTACATAGCTCGTGTACTTCATCCACCACTGCATACACATAAGCAAACCCACACAGAGGTACATCCTCTGTTCTCATAGCAGACAATTTGGGTCTAAAGCACCAGAGCTTGTTCTCACTCCAAAACAAATTACCGTCCAAACCGCGATCAGACACGTTTAATCAGCACAACGTATTCAGTCTTAAGAGCCACTCTCTAATTTCCAACAAAGGCATGAAATTGCTGTGCATGCTGTGGGCTGGTCTGATGTTAATTGTGCTTGAAAATCCGCTCGTGCTCTCCCCGGAGGGCCAGACGCTGCTCTAATGAACCCGCGGCCTCGTGCGACGGCGACTGACAATCAACTGTCATCACCAGAATGGCTCAGGTCGCGGAGCAGAAGGTTTTCTCCAAAGTCCGGCTCTGTCGCGCCACGAGTGAAACCGCTGTTCTCTGCTCCTGATCTCTTTACTTGTCATTTTTTTAACATTGCAATTTGAATTATATAAGGGGTGGACAGTTGGCAGGCACCCTACTTTCTACAAGTCACCAAGTCGTTTTGACTCAGATTTCATTGTCCTGCAGTCTCTTGCTGCACCTGTTTAGCTCACAGTCATATGATTAAGCATGGATAAGGAGATGTCTGAGCTCTGTGGCGGTGTACATACAGTGAACAGAGGGACGCAGGTGATTAGTAAGATGGATCGGTGGGTGCGGAGAGGGAGAAAGAGGAACCTGCGGGGTGCTGACTCAGCGCCGCTCCTTACCCCAGCAGGAGAATAAAACATAAATGAGGGCGGAAGTGCATTTGGGGAGATCGAGCCTCCCCTCTCTTCTAGATGGAGGGGGGCTGGTGGCTTTCTGCAAGCCCAAAATAACATGGCCGCTGTTAATCAGACCATTCGAATGTCACCACAGAGGGCCACCACAGCCACCAACACTGTAACAGCTAAAGCTTCAGGGATCTTCAAATGGACCAGTAGCATCATAATGGACACGTAATGTACACCACGACACTGGACTAAAACCTACTCTGCACTGTCCAGCACCTCCAAACATTGACAGATGCTCTATACTACACTTTGGACATTCTCCACCTCTACAACTGTAGGACTTTTTCTCTTACTGGACAAATCATCACCAACCCTGCACTGACACCAAGTACAGGCTCACTGCACCCTGGAAGGGCGTCCCTCTCTGTATCACTTTTTTTGTGGAGTGTGGTGTCAACTGTAGAGTTGGTTCAAAGCCCATTGAGACGTACTGTATATGGTTATGGGTTAAATAAGAAATAAATGTTATTTTTTGTTGTTGTATGTCTGCATCACACTAGCTGAGTTTACATGAAATGTTCATATTTCTCTCTAAATGAGATTCTCTGAATTAATTTAAGATTTTGTTTTTGTTGAGATTTTCACAGTAAACATAACATTTAGCATAGCATAACATTAATTTAGAATTAATATAAATTTATTAAAACATGACAAAGGTTTAGCATAAGTATAAATATTGCTGATTTTATAATGCTTAAATGCAGAAATTAACTTAATTTAACCATTAAGGGGCAGTGGTGGCCTAGCGGTTAAGGAAGCGGCCCCATAATCAGAAGGTTGCCGGTTCGAATCCCGAACCGCCAAGGTGCCACTGAGGTGTCACTGAGCAAAGCACCGTCCCCACACACTGCTCCCCGGGCGCTTGTCATGGCTGCCCACTGCTCACTCAGGGTGATGGGTTAAATGCAGAGGACAAATTTCACTGTGTGCACCGTGTGCTGTGCTGCTGTGTATCACATGTGACAATCACTTCACTTTTTTTTTTTTTTTTTTTTAGATTAAATTAATGTTTAAGCATAAACACTAGCATGATTCGCACCTGTTAATATTTTTCGGAGTAATTTTTTTTGGAGTAGTAGTATGTACCTTCAGTACATAGCCATTAATGATAAGCTTATTGATCTAAATCAAGAACTGTGCAGCACAAGCAATTGCAAAGAAATGACAAAAACAACGTTTTTATTGAGCACTGAACACTGGTGTAATGTTGCTCGAGACGTCTGCGCTCCTTCTAAAGTGCAGTAACATGACTGGCAGGTCCATCCACTGTCTCATGATTTATTTCTGATGCACCTCTGCTGTATAAAAATAGGGCAAATGAGGATGAGCCTCATGCTTGTGTCAACTGGTATTAGACTAAAAGATTCTGTACAGACAGGTACTGACACAAATCCTCATTGCTGCATTACAAATGGATGGTACATGACAAAATCCTAACTCATAGTTTTCTCTTGATGTGATGAGAGATGTTCAACTCGATTTCACGGAATTTGACATTTACTTCTGCATTGCTGTAAACTGATGAACATTTTTTTTCATTCACTTCCCTCAATTGACATTAGAACCTGCTGCTGTTCGTCACAATCTGGTACTTCAATGTCCCTCCATCACTGAGGCGCTGCCTCCCCGGCTGAAGACTGCCACAGTAGATGCTGATCCTCAGTTTATAACTGCTGCAGGGCCGAGGGCACAGCGCCAGAAAGGGATATAAATGCTTCATGCTGAATTAATAAAGGAAATGAAATCTACTTCCATTTCACCTGCTGTAACCTGCAAGGTCCAATATGCCTAGAGTCATGTGGAGTGATTGTATTTAGAAATTACATAATTGTTTTTTATGGTCAATTTTCGCTCAGTCCCGGGACTCGGGATGCACACATGCGCTCACACACTCATACCTACGGACAACATACGGATAATATGTTACGCAAATAATAAAATGATGAAACGTGTCGGTGAGAGTGAGGGGTGTTCCTGAGATGACCTCTCACCCACCGCTAGACATTACATCAATCAAATCGGAAGGAGCGCGGCGTTTGAAGAGAAAATGAGGCGAAGATGGCACCCTGCTGTCATTTCTTCCTGTCCACTTGAGTGGAAGATAAACCCTGATTTAAGTTGATGCCGGCGTGATCGGCGGGGCGGCGACGTTGTGTGTGGTCCAGGCGGGTGGCTGAGGATGTTTCAGCTGCGCCCAGGCGCTCGGCACTCTGGCAGCTGGGAGGGTCGGGAGAGGGGCAAACGTTGGTGCCTTGATCAAACACATTTTTTCGCTTGAGAGGACCTCCTTTGAAGCCGAACACTCGATTAAACACACACGGCCTTATCGGGGGGAAAACATTATTCTAGCTGATTAAACCAGCGATTTAGATCAATATTAGTCATGTTGAGCCAATTAGAGGCCGTCTGGGCCGCTGCCATGCCAGTGTTTCCAGTGTTTATGCTAACATCAGAGGCGCAGACCCTGCCTGTCCAGCTGCAGATGCAGGCCCCGCCCAGGACAGGAAGCGAGGGGCGTCGCCTCGGACGGCTCTTTTTTCCTCCACAGTTGAAAGCAAACTGGTCAAATTTGGGGGAGTAAACTACATTCGTGGAAAATAAGTGCAAGCATGGTTCATCTGTCATTATCACAATGTGGCGTGAAGTAAACAAATCCGGACACCGCTTTTCATTTATTTATCTCGTGATCAGGTGACATTGTTGACGTCCATGGATTTCCATCTGCTGATATGAGGGTCATCTGCTAGAACTCTAACATACCACCTCAATATTACATCATAATACATAACTGGACTACAATAACCACCAAAAGAAAAAGACTGGGCAAAAATGGCCAGCCGAGACGTGCCGAGACGGAAAACCACTGCTGATTAAGTAAAATATGGCATTTTTGCTGCCAGAGGACCTGGAAGGCTTGCTATGATGAATGGAACCATGAATTCTGCTGTCTACTAAAAATTCCTGAGGGTGAATGTCCTGCCACCTGTTCGTGACCCCAACCTGATACACACTTTGGTTCTGCCCCTGGACAATGATCCAAAACACACCAGCAAGTCCACATCTGATTGGCTGAAGAAAAAATCCTCCACAGTGCTTTTCCACAGTCATTTCATGTTATTGCAAATGCATGATTGCAGTTGTTGCTAATAAGCACGACCCAACCAGTTATTAGGCTTAGGGGGCAATCACTTTGTCACACAGGGTCATGTAGGTTTGGAATTACTAATAAAATCATTCACTTAACTGCATTTTACGTTTACTTATGTTATTTTTGACTGATATTTAAATTCATTTGAACACTTAAATGTGAATAACATGGAAAAAGGTAAGAAATCAGAGAGGAGGCACACACTTTTTCACACCACTGTATATGTGATGGGAAGGGCAAAACCCTGACTGCACACTAGTGCCATGAAATGATCACCCGAGCAATGATGAGACTTTCTAATTGGCCATGCTAATGAGCCCTAAGAGTAGCCACTCTTATAAGCACTAGATAAGTGCTCGGATGTTAACTTAAAATGACAAAAGGGTTATTATAATCAAATGTAAACTACAAAAATCGAGACGCTGGTGAATTCGAAAGCTATAATTTTGTGTAATGGAGGCACCAGATTAGTGCACAGTTCTCCTAGAAAATAGTGTAGCTAAAAGCGAATCAGATGTCTAATGTGGTATTAACGGCCGGATGTAGGCAGGAAATGGAAAATTGCAGGAAATGGAGGTGACCCATCTTCCATTTTTGGGGACGACTAACAATCAGTAGTTACAGGGACGGTCCCCCCTGGAGACACTCAGGGTTAAGTGTCTTGCTCAGGGACACAATGGTAGTAAGTGGGGTTTGGTTCATAGGACAGTATCTTACCCACTAAGCTATTACCACCCCATGCAAGGAGAAAACAGGTACGATGCTTCATAAATGCCCAGTAGGTAGAGCTTCACCACAATAACAGAACATGGTGCTCCTCTGTCCTCTGCATTCGTGATCCCGCAGAATTAGCCCGTGTGAAGTAACTTTTTCATCTCTCAAGGCCCATTAATCCAATATCAGTCTAATCACATCAGCTCCTTCTGAGCAATGCACTGGAAAAGCTGTTCATCTGTTTATCAGCTTCCTTTCATACATCTTTGCAATATACTGGAGCCGCGGCTCTAGCAAAATAATTACGTTGAAAGTCGTGTTTCTTGCTGACGTTCAGTAAACAAAACAGAAAATTAATACGGTTTAAGAAAGCACACACAGAAATCACCAGAGACCAAAGGGTGGGTTATTAAATATTTCTTTCGGGTTCTGTAATTTCAGTTAATTATGCGAGAGACTTACACATTAAAATGGAACAACAACTAAATGAAAATGTGCTCGTCGAGGAAACCCAGTCCAGCTCCACTCGCTTCACGACAGCCGCTCAGTTAATACTTTTTTTTTTGGTGTCAGCTGCCATCCCCCGAGCAAATAAACCGGCCCGGCGCTCCGATTCATCAGGCCTGCTTAGAGACAGGTGCTTTTAATGCCTCATTTAGCACATGGCTAAATACGGCCACGGCCTCGGGGCTGAAGCGCGGCACACCGGGAACAAAGCGATGCAGCAATGTTTCCCGACTGGGATCTCATGAGGCTTTCTCTGGTTCTCTCAGGGCTGCAGAAGTGAAATCTGATGAAAGTTTTATTTGGTTTGAGCGCTGGCACCCCTGTGGTTTGCTGGTGTTGGGGATTTAAACGTGTTGCTGTGTTGGTGCTCTAGACATACAGATTGAACAAAAGACACTTCATTGAACCCAAAGAGAACTTTAAAACTCATACACATGTACAGTTGTCCAGAGTTTGTATTTATATGATATTGATATGTTTTGTGATGATACTGTATTGATACAGGGGACATCAAATATATTTTTCTATACAAATTTAGTACTTTCTATACAAAGTTCTGACTTGTGTTTGTCTGAATTATTAATGTAATGTTATTCACATAGATCATACACAACATTTGGTATTTCAGCGCTGTTTTTACATTTTCAGTAAACTGTAAAATATCTCAATACATACAGTATCACAATATATCATGATATAATTGTATAGTATCACAATATATCATTGTATAATTTAATAGAATCACAATATATCCTGACACGTATCGTATCGTATCGTGAGATCCTTGCCTACACACACCCCTAATAGATAGATATGTATTATTATTACTTATTTTAATATTTTTACTTTGTGTTTACTATGTTTTATCCCACATAATTATATACATGAAAGGTGGCTCTGAGACGAACAATTTAAATAGGGGTAATAATGTTATACAGTAATCTATGTACAACAATACAACTTTTATTATTTAAGGTTTTGCTTTTCAGCCCGTAACTAAATTGCTAAAAACCTGAGTTGGTTGGAAGTAATTAAGATTATGAATGTTATTTACTTATGACAGATTGGCCAAAGAAACTAAATGGAGGAAAAAAAAAGGAATCTCTTCAAGTTCAAAGTGGCCATTCTGAGTGTGAGAGAAGTGGCGATATTTTCCATCCATTAGAGTCCTGGTGCCACCAGATGCAGCAAGCAACTGACTTTCCACATTGTCACTTAACTGATTCATTTTAAAATAATCCCCACCACCGGAATCAATTTCTGAAAGAGCTTCATCATGGACACAGTCGCTCTTCCGGGCACAGGTGACACTTCAGATGGTGCGATTTCACTTCAGTGCCCTACTGATAAATCTGTCCACACTCACATTTGTCTGTGTATGCAGACAAATTTTTACATGCTTTTACATACTTTTGTGCAGAAAAAGTCTGTGAAGTCAAAGACATCCTCAGAATTTACAAGAATAAACATAAAAAAATCGCTAATGATGTTTGTAGCCTAGTGGTTAACACACTCGCCTATGAACAAAAAGACCCAATCCCACTTACTACCATTGTGTCCCTGAGCAGGACACTTGAGTGTCCGGGGGGGGACTGTCCCTGTAACTACTGACAGTTAGTCGCTCTGGATAAGGGCGTCTGATAAATGCTGTAAATTTAAACGTAAATGTTTGTGCATGTGGTGTTAAGATCATCCAGAAGTAGTGGACACGAGAGCTGCCAATCATTAGGCTCCTTCTATTTGAAATAATAATAATTATTCACCAGAAAAAAACATTCTCAAAGATTGTGTCAGCTTGTTTCACTCTATCAAGGTGCAGATAATTACTAACCTTGTTTTTCTTTCATGTAAAGCCCGAGCTAGCTTTTACCTTTGACCAAGCCACATGCTTTGCACGGTTTGAAAAAAACGGCTTTAAGGTCTAATGAATTTATATCGGTCTTAGTGTCCCTTAATACTGTATTTGATCCAGTTTGATCCAGTCCCACAATGAGATTTCCCAGGACATGTCTGTAGCTTTAAATGCAAATGAGGAAGAGAGAGGCGGGACAAGGGGGAGAGCGGCCTATAGAAGTTGAGCAGGCATTCGCGGAAATTACATCAACACCATTCACCAACCAAAATGTTTGTGAGTCTTGCGTGATGGAACTGAATCCATTTTTACATCCAATCACAGAGAAATCACAGAGACAGGATAGGGGAACTCATATTAATGTTAAATCATCTCATAAAGTGACATTTTTATGTCATGGGAACTTTAATTTATTTCAACGAGCCATTATTCTGGGTAAGGAAATATATATGGAGCTACTGTATCTGTGTGTGTTTGTGTGTGTGTGCGTGCACGATGTTGTTGTGATGAGAGGCTCGGGCAGTACGTAATGGAATCTCAGCAGTCTTGTGTCTGGCTCCCTGCGGCCTGTCTCATCCATCCTCCAACCTGTGTCTGGTCATCTGCACACAATCACACACAGACACACACACTCACTCACCCGGCCGGCTTTTATCTCCGAG
Organism: Denticeps clupeoides; assembly: GCF_900700375.1. Lineage (NCBI taxonomy): Eukaryota > Metazoa > Chordata > Actinopteri > Clupeiformes > Denticipitidae > Denticeps > Denticeps clupeoides. Next base: position 20,809,179 of record NC_041714.1, read on the forward strand.
CAGCCATTAAGCTCACACATGAGCGCGGGCATGCGCCAGCGCCGTCGAGCGGAATGCGCCGCAGCTCCAACGCGACGGTACATCATCGCTAACTCGGCTCTCAAGAGCCACGAGACAGAAAGACATACAAACGTCTCCGCCTGCAGCGCCTGCGGGGCCGTGTAAATAACACCTCGCTGTGTGTGTGACATTTTATGGCGCTCGACCAGTGACACCAAATTACAACAAGCACAGAGTGTGTTTAAAACTATTATAAAAAAAAAAGAAACAGTTTAAATACTCTAAACGGTACAAGGCTGGAAGAGGCTTTAAAAAATAATCAAATCCAGGCTCATTAGTGCGGCTTTAGCACAATATCGGTCAGTTTAGTCTACTGGAATACCGACTGTCAGGGCCGCTCTTCCAAACGTCATTTTAGTTTATTAGTGAAGAACAATAAAGTAAAGCTCTCTTACTCCCTCTCCCAGGCTCCAATAAATCTCGGGGTCTTCACAGGCAACACGATGTCACCAGAAAGCGCTGGAAAAAGGCTGAAGGAAGAGGGGATTGATGAGCAGGAGGAGCGAACAAAGGGGAAAAGACAGCGGGGGGGGGCTCCCACTGACTGATGAACCCTTCAGAAAGTAAAAAAAAAATATCGAATTTTAAAATCCTCTACCGGGCGTAGTATATCAACGTACCTTTCTACTCATGTATATGAATTAATTCCACGAAAGCGCTAATGATTCACTAAACGACTTGTAATGCCAGACGAAAACCGGTAGACAAACAGAGGGATCAAGCAGATCTACTGAAGCCACGGCCGGAATCGTTTCACGTCTGTTTACGGATGAGCTAAGCGCAGAATTAACGGCTCAATTTACAGGAGTCGCCCAAATTAACAGACCTCAGCATTTCCAACTGTCCAGCATGTGTGGTGCAGCCTTTTTTATTCTAACATTTATTATTCTAACATTTATTCTCAATTATTTCCTGCCCCCATAATGAAGAAGTTACATATATATACATATATTTACTGTAATCAGAAGGTTGCCGGTTCGAATCCCGATCCGCCGAGGTGCCACCGAGGTGCCTTGGAGCAAAGCGCCGTCCCCACACACTGCTCCCCGGGCGCCTGTCATGGCCGACCACTGCTCACCAAGGGTGATGGTTAAAAGCAGAGGACACATTTCAATGTGTGCACCGTGTGCTGTGCTGCTGTGTATCACAAGTGACACTCCACTTCACTTTTAAAAATTAATAATTACCTCCCACCATAGTAACAATGAAGCCGAGCGCTAGATACATTTCGTCATATTTCCTCGTACTAGCTTAACGTTTAACTTACGTTCATCTCATTATCTCCGTCTTCCTACGGCAAAAGGCAAACGCCATTTTTCGCTTTCATAGCATCATAGTTGTTCTCTCTGATCCATAAGCAGAACAGTCCTGCTTCTGCAGACTGTGCAGACAAGAGCTCCAGAATATTCCCCCGACTTCTGCTCACTCGTCCACAGACTGGGTCCCCGTTGCCCAATTACGGCGTGGGATCGAGCGCCATCCAATCCATCAAAGGTTCAATCAACTTGCCCATGTGGTGAAATAAAGCCTGTCCAGGTCCAACGAACGATATTCTCTGGTGTGGACAGCACTGGCCACTCGCTGTCCTTGTCTGCCTGGCAAACCTATGAACGATAGGTGCTGGACAAGTGAAAAACTGTCACCTTTGACCTCCCCCAACCGGTACACTTTCTGTCCTCTGTGTTCAGCACCTGATCATTTTAAGCCTCCGCGCATCTGGAAAACATCCCCTCTTTGGCCTGGCTTCAAACAGGCCACTCCAGGAACGGACGTGCCCACCCCTACAAAGGAGGTTTAACAAGCCGGCTGCCCCCACCACGAACCCTCGTTAAGCCAGGGGCCCGTCGGATGTTAACTCCGCTACCGGGCCAGTGAAAGCGGCCCATTAAAAGCCTCGTGGAAACGCGATCTGGAGCAGCTCGGAGGAATCCGTCAGCCAGCAGCGTGCCCAGGTGTGCCAGGCCGGAGAGGCGCCGTGGCGGTTGGGCACGGCCAATTAGAACCCACACTAGACGCAGCATGCTCACCAAACCACATGAATGACTAAATGCAAGTGCCCGCCTAGTGCATATAAATTCTTCATTGCAGCTTTATTTGCTGTTTACAGTGGCGTAATTACACTTATTATGGCAGCGTGGCACAAATGTTACAGTCTGGTTGGCTGTTGCCATGGAAATGGAACTGCGAGATGGGCCTGGAAGGCCTTTTTATATTTAACCGGTTGCAACACAGCACCACTGCCCTACGGTTTACAGAAAACTGATCCGTAATCAGAAGGTCGCCGGTTCGAATCCCGATCTGCCAAGGCCAGCAGAGCAGAGCACCATCCCCACACGCTGCTCCCCGGGCGCCTGTCATGGCTGCCCACTGCTCACCAAGGGTGATGGTTAAAATCAGAGGACACATTTCGCTGTGTCACCATGTGCTGTGCTGCAGTGTTTCACAATGACAATCACTTCACTTCACACAAACCGCATAAAATAAGCCACAGACACAGGTATACGATAGGAAATTCACTACAGGAGCCATTTACATTTACAGCATTTACCAGACGCCCTTATCCAGAGTGACTTACAATCTGTAGTTACAGGGACAGTCCCTGGGTCTTCTGGTTCACAGGTGAGTGTGTTACCTGCTAGGCTACTACCACTGAGCCATTGTGTCGTGTTCTGTGAAAACTGCAGGCACAGTTCCAAACTCAGGGGCCTAGCGGCCTGCGGTTAAGGAAGTGGCCCCGTAATCAGAAGGTTGCCGGTTCGAATCCCGATCCGCCAAGGTGCCACTGAGGGGCCGGCTGTCATGGCTGCCCACTGCTCACTCAGGGTGATGGGTTAAATGCAGAGGACACATTTCACTGTGTGCACCATGTCCTGTGCTGCTGTGTATCACATGTGACAATCACTTCACTTTAAACTCACTGGAATGCATCAAGAATGCATTTCTAAAAAAAAAAAAAATTTCTCGCCACGATGCGACTCTTAACCCTTGATTCTTGAAGGGTTAAGAATCTGTGCGGCACAGCACGTGGTGCGTCCTCTGCTTTGAACGCATTCACCCTTAGTGAGCAGTGAGCAGACATGAATGGCGGCAATATGATATGTTGCTTTCCAGAAATGCTGCACATACACTCCTTGGCCACCTTTTTGGTCACCAGAGACATAAGCGCAGAATACTGAGCAGCATACGAACCCCCCATCTCATCCTGCATCAGTTTTCTGGACACCAGCTCGCTTTTTTACATTAGCTGCAACCGTCTGACAGCTGATCTGACCATGGGAGACAGAGCGAATCCTGTCCGGCTAAATGATCGCATTTGGCTCAGAAACCGTGCCCGCCGCCAAAGCTGAGACTGGAGCGTCGGCATGTATATGCAATTACAAACACTCGGCCTCCAGCACGCAACAGAAAAGTGCACAGCGCATCAATAATATGACAAAAAGCAAAATGCAATATTATATTCACAAGCCGAAATTGTGTAAACATGTACTTTGCTAATGACGATGGGTCAGTTTCTGAAAATAGCACGATTGTAGGCTGGATATGATGTGTGTGACCGGTACTTTATATGAAGGAGAAAATCCTATCCACGGCTACATGTACACGTATATGAGTGTAATCCCAACCTCCAACCTGACCTATAACCCCACACGCATCACACAAAACCCCAACAATGGCGGATTTGTTCCTGGTGGTGCTACAATCAGCAGTTGCAGGGACAGTCCCCCCCTGGAGAGGGACACAATGGTAGTAAGCGGGGTCTTCTGGTTCATAGGCGAGTGTGTTACCCACTAGGCTACTACCACCCTGAGTAATGAGTATATGAGTATATGAGAGTGTATAATGAGTATATGAGAGTGTATAATGAGCATATTTCCTTTTTCCAGTGGAACAAACAGACAAACAGTTGGAATGGACATGCAAGTGGGAAAGTGTGAGAAACTAAATTAAACTTGAAACACATTCTTCACACACACACACTGTGTTTTGTTCAGCACAGAGTCATGCACTGTGGTCTTTTATAGACGATCATGAAATGACATTAACTGCATTCTGGATTTTAGAGAGCTTTTTAACAAACAAACAACACTTAACAAGCTGGCTTTTTTTAACGCCTTTTGTTTTTCTCTGCTCTGTCGCAGTGTTCGAGGGCCAAGCCACTCTCTGAACCCCACATAACCCACAGCGCGGCAGCGAGTGGATAAATGCCTCTACTTTGTCTTGTCAACAGGGCTGTTTGTTTCGTCTGTCTTCGTCATTTTGGCCCGTTAAAAGTTTCACTAGCGCCACCGCTAGGGGGCCGGGAAACAGCTGGTCCTAAAGGACGAAGACGGTCGGATTGCCACGGTACCCGTCACTTCGTGCACTTCCCGCCCAGAGCTGCCGGTCCTGTCTCAATGTGGAGAGGCCGCGAGAAGCTCCCAAGCTGTAGAGAGGCACGTACGTGTCACAAAATGTGCCAACGGTACAACTCGATTTGTTTTGTTTACTTCCCGAATGGGGTCTGACCTATGACCTGGATGCAAAATTCATCCTGACCGGAGATAATCCCCACATATATATTTCCACAGACTCCACAGGCAGGGATAAAGAGGACGACTAACAAACAAGGGACAATATGCCGCAGAAAGACAGGACAGAAATAAAAAAAGACCACTGACCAGACGAGGACATGACACAGCAGGCATGGAACAGGTCTGCCGTCTGTTTTATTCATGTTACGTCCTTAATTATTATGCTGCCAAAAAGAAGCTGTTCATTGTTCCTGGAACAGTGACAGTAAAGATCATTCTACTCCAAATACTGATGTGCCGATTCAGATTACTCATCTTTTGCGTGTTTTGCATAATTACGCATAATCACATGACTGCCAATGCAATCAAACCCTCCTAGCCATACATGGATCTGTTGCAGTTTTAAACTTTATAGCAAGAATTAATTGTGATTAATTGGGATTAATCAATTGCAACATGTGTGATTATCTTATTATACCCATTCTATCATTTTCAAACGTCCTCTTTATCCCAACACTTAAGTTCCCTTTTATTCCCTGCCTCTCTCTGGATTTCACTCCCTCACTCACACGCCTCCGACTGCTTACCAGTCTGGCTGATCGCGGCATCTCTCAGGGCCGATGAGCAGTTAGCCAGTCGCCATAACAACAAAGTGAAATACTTATTTTTCCCTTGGTGCACCGTGAGAAAGAAAAACATTGCTTCTATAAATGTGTGTTTACCTGACTCCGAATTTGAAGAACCCAAAACATATTGGTGGGACTGTTCTATATCACGTCCCCATTTCTCTTGACCACGATATCTTCACTGGGTTTTACCATGACCCATAATCCTTAGTCGAAGGTAAAATTGCACAAAGCGTCAACAATAAAGGGAGCGTTAATAACAGACAGTAATATACAGCACGGTACGTTCTATTCTGTTCCACTCACACATGCAAGGGCTTATTTAAAGATGACAAAGTTTAAAATGCTGGAAAAGAAATGGAGGGTATAACAGGAAAGAGGGAGTGGTGGTTTGGTATTCCTGGAATGAAGTAGCCCTGAATTTACACAAAATTTGTGTATTTGTTTTATATCTTTGCATCGAGTACACAGCCCATCATTCTCATTTATTAACAGCAATATGATGGATTTTAGGTGGGTAGACAAGGTGAAGTGATTGTCATTGTGATACACAGCAGCACAGCACACAGAGCACACAGTGAAATGTGTCCTCTGTTTTTAACCATCACCCTTGGTGAGCAGTGGGCGGCCATGACAGGAGCCCGGGGAGCAGTGTGTGGGGATGGTGCTTTGCTTAGTGGCACCTCAATGGCACCTCGGCGGGTCAAACCTTCTGATTACGGGACCGCTTCCTTAACCGCTGGGCCAGTGTGCCTTCTCAGTGGGTTTTTAGAAAAATAGTCTATGCTAGTACTAGTACTAAATAGTCTGTGTTCAATACTAAATAACCGCTTCTTCCTAATCTGGTCATCTAGTCATCAATTCACCTAATGTGAATATGCTTTTGAATGGTGGGAGGAAAAGGGAGAACCCAGAGGAAACCCACACAAACATGGGGAGAGCAAGTAAAAACTGCGGCCAAATGCAGATTTCACAACCATGTCGCCCTGTATTGGCACCAACATATCATCAGTACAGTCTTATTACAAAGGTCTACAATCGGAAGGGTTTCGGTTATATGTTGTGACGATATACACTCTGGTAAAACGTGAACGCGCCCTCCTCACCCCTGACTGGGCTGAACCTCCTCCAAAGTGAAGTTGGCAGGATGCACTTTGCCTCCATTACCCTGCAGGTGCGCACAAGCCTCTCCGGTCTGTGAGACAAACACACAAACACATTCCCCTTTGGCTTTTACAAATTCATATCAGGATGTGGGAGCGAACACTTGCTCTTAAGTGACCACCGGACTGGTTTGGGTGGGCAGAGGCCCCCCGGAACTGGGCCACGGGCCTATGCTCTCTCACACACCGGCAAGCACCTTATGCAAGCGGGCATTTTTAAGTGTGAACAGTTACATGCATAATTTGATAAATGTCCTCAGCGCCACTGTCTCTCATACAAAGGTAGACTTGACAGGTCTTTTGTGTGACAAGAAAGGAGCTTTCACTCCTCCTGAGATCCCATTCGTTACTTTTAACAGCCGCTACATTAACGCTGATCCCATCCTGTTCTTAGAGGCTCATGGACATTAAATCAGTCGGCGGAGGGGGGATTTTAAACCCAGCACAGGCAACAGCTTTTTAAACTTTTTGTATACATGTACAACGTGTTTTCTTTATTTTCATGACCATTTACGTTGGTAGATTCTCACTGAAGGCATCAGAACTATGAATGAACACATGTGGAGTTCTGTACTTAACAAAAAGTGGAGACCTGACCTCCACAGTCACCGGACCTGAACCCAGTCGAGATGGTTTGGGGTGAGCTGGACCAACAAGTGCTAAACACCTCTGGGAACTCCTTCAAGACTGTTGGAGAAGCATTTCAGGTGACGACCTCTTGAAGCTCATCGAGAGAATGCCAAGAGTGTGCAAAGCAGTAATCAGAGCAAAGAAACTAGAATATAAAACATGTTTTCACTTATTTCACCTTTTTGTTAAGTACATAACTCCACATGTGTTCATTCATAGTTTTGATGCCTTCAGTGAGAATCTACCAACATAAATGGTCATGAAAATAAAGAAAACACATTGAATGAGAAGGTGTGTCCAAACGTTTGTCCTGTACTGTATATGCAGAAGCAGATGGGTGTGAAGGAAGAGTGAAGAGAAGAGGACAGCTATCTCAATAGAACCTGGGTGTGCCTCCAGCTTGCTTGCTGCATCGTGTAGGTCATTAATCACTTGGTTAACAGGTAAATGGATCAACAGAGTCTGTCCTACAGACGAAAGCCCCGGTTCCTTTTCAGCGAGGGACGTATTCATGGGAAGCGTTCCACTGTTCACCTGGTGGCAACACGGTGAACAGTGGAAATAAGACCAGATCAGTAAGGTGCTCATCCTGCAGCCGGGCGGGATGTTTACGGAATGTCACACAGGGGCGGATTCCTACCGTCCCAATAAAACTTTTGAGCACCAAAGTCCCTAGTAGGAGAAGCGAGCGGCGTCCAAAATAAGCGGCCGAGTAGAAAAATCGCCGCGTGAATTATTCCAGGATACACAGACCTGCCCCGGGGGCGGGAGCCGAAGAGCGTGCGTGAGAGTGGCATCTTGCACAGGGGGTATGTGACAGGTCCGGCCGCGGTGGCTGCCAGCGGTAACGGGCGGGATTAAGAGTAGCTGACCCTCCCGCTTCGGGCCGTGGGCCAAGCGGACAGTCCCTAATGCCGCTTATTCAGACGGGGTAATCCTGTGAGACCCGGGCCCTGAAACCACACGGCCCCCGACCCGGACCTGCCGGTTGGACTCGAGTGTTTGGTTGGACAGCCGCAGTAAGGCATGCAAAGAATTATTTTAAATATTCGTCCAAGCGCCCAATTTAATTATTGGGGCAGAGGTGGCCTAGCGGTTCAGGAAGCGGCCCTGTAATCAGAAGGTTGCTGGTTCGAATCCCGATCTGCCAAGGTGCCACTGAGGTGCCACTGAGCACCGTCCCCACACACTACTCCCCAGGCGCCTGTCATGGCTGCCCACTGCTCACTCAGGGTGATGGGTTAAATGCAGAGGACAAATTTCACTGTGTGCATCGTGTGCTGTGTATCACATGTGACAATCACTTCACTTTTTTTTTTTTAGAAGGGCTGTATGGGGTGGTAGTTGCCCAAAAGACCGCAGAGTCAAAGGTTCAAACCCCACTTACTACCATTGTGTCCCTGAGCAAGACAGGGACACAAAAAAATAGAAATATTGAAAATATTTCTTTGCAGTGTGGGGTCTGACCTACGACCTACCGATATGTCTGTGTTAAACATGCATTCAGCCTGAGGAATTTATTGTCCGGTAGCACATGCGGACATGCGGTACATGCGTGTCATTCAAACCAGGGGCCGCTGCTGTAGCCAGTTTAACGACACCGTCTCGGCCCTCCAGCGGAGCGACGGAAATATTATCCGTTTAGTTCCAGCCGGGATCTGCAGCAATGGCTGTAGCGACGGGGGGGGGGCGTTTATCTACGCCAGCCATCGTGTTTCGGCAGAACATCTGACGTCATGAAAGTGCAGACGAGCCAGAGTTTCTGTATTCGTGTGTGTGTTTGTGTGTTCTGCCTCACATCCGCCCACAATCGCACGGGGCAAACACTGACACAAGTGAAGGAGCCATTAGGGAGATATTAGGCGTGACAATCGAACAATCGTCATGACGTCGACACGGGAGCTTCGGCATTGTGCGCGTAAACCCAGGTTAAACAGCCGTTCGTCCATCCTTTCAACCTGCCTGTTCCCATAGCACCTGGGCGTGGCCTCTTCCCAAGATTTCCTCCCACAGTCCCTTGTACTTCAGCACGGGCAGCTTCTACGGTGACAAGCCTGTGATTAGGGTCATTAAAGATAATAATTCAAGTTTCAGGGATCTTCAAATGGACCAGTAACATCACAATGGACACATAATGTAGACCATGACACTGGCACTGACACCATTTGCAGGCTCACTCTACCCTGGAAGGGGGTCCCTCTCTGTATCACTCCTTCCCAACGTTTCTTCCTTTCATTTTTTCTCTCTCCTAGAGTTTTTCCTTGTGTGCAGAAGGGTCAAGTGTGATGGGGTGTCAACTGTAGGGCCTGACAAAGCCCATCGAGACGTACTGTATGTTATTTGGGGCTTTATGAGAAATAAATGCTGTTGTTGAAGTTCTGGCCTCGCGTTCGCATGGAGACAATGCTGACGTATCAGCCCAACCTCCAACATGACCTTTAAAACAGCGTTCGGGACGTCCTCCGTGTCTCCGCGTGGACGGCAATGTTTCAGGTGACGCTCCCGTGTGCACCGAAAACCCGTTTTAGATAAAAGGACGAGGCCTTCGATGAAATGAATTCATTGACATTCAACACGGTCAAGGCGACACACAACTGTGTGTGTGCAAGCGTGCTGTGTGCGCGTGTGTCATATTGACAGCTGGGCGGAGAATGAAAAATTGTGTCCAAGTCAATTTTCACGGCGCTCTCCTGCCAACGAAGGAATTGAACGCAACGTTGAGTGAAACTTTAATAATTTCACATTTCTGCGTTTGAAGCCTCAGTTACAGGGTGAGGGAGAGAAGTGTGGCAAGTGTGTCAGGGACGGGAAGACAGATGAACACTAATAAAAGCAGCATGGCGGGAAGTCTGTGCAGCAGGCAGAGAGGAAAGGCTGGAATTTCCGTCCCCTCTGCGGCTGCTGCCTTCCTTCATGTCCACGACCGTGGTCGGCTGTCCGTCTGTCTGTCTGCAGCAGGTCACACACACACACACACACACACACACACACACACCTACAGACACAAGCACCCGAGGTCCTCAGGATTCAAGATCTCTGGGACAGTGTAATGACCTCTCGCTCACTCTCACTCACCCACTCTCCATCCGTTAAACCTTACCGGGGTCGTGGAGCCATTTCTGGGCACAATCATACACACACACACACACACACACACACACACACACACACACACACACACCTGATTTATCTGAGCAGAAAAAATCCTGAATCTATAATGACAAATTTCTTAATTCGAGAATTAAGTTGAGTTTTTGAGCCTCTAACCAGACGCGTATAACCGGAATGTTGCACTGTGCACTGTTTTCCATCGTTTTCATATTAAAACTGCCAGAGTCTCCCAAATTCACCTTTTTGACAATAAAAACTGCTCAGTAAAACACAAATTAGCACAACTAAACTAAACTAAACTAAACTAAACTAAACTAAACTAAACTAAACTAAACTAAACGCATAAGCTTAACCTCCTACAAACTACATTTTACTGTAATATACTCTACTTTTCTGAACTCATGCTCCGTTCATGGGCCACAAGACACTCCAGGAATACCAGGAATGGAATACCAGTACAACAGTCCACATGACAGTGAAAGTGAAGCGATTGTCATTGTGAAACACTGCAGCACAGCAGGTCGGTGACACAACGAAATGTGTCCTCTGCTTTTAACCGTCACCCTTGGTGAGCAGTGGGCAGCCATGACAGGCGCCCGGGGAGCAGTGTGTGGGGATGGTGCTTTGCTCGGTGGCACCTCGTGGCACCTTGGCAGATCGGGATTCGAACCGGCAACCTTCTGATTACGGGGCCACTTCCTTAACCGCTAGGCCACCACTGCCCCACTCTGATGTGTATGAATTAGTGGTGGGCCGTTATCAGTGTTAACGTGCTGCGTTAACGTGAGACTCTTATCGGGTGTTAAAAAATGATCGCCGTTAATCTATTCACAAAGTCGGGTTGGGAGCTGGGTCTATACTACGCAAGCTATTGTGCCGGAGTTAAATGGTTACACTAGATTTATAAGTATATTTCTTCTTTCTTGTGTCTTTTAGTTTAGTTTCTTATTTCCTAAAGACTTTTATTTTGTTTTTGAGACCCGGTTCAGGTCTCTTGGACACATGGCGTGAGCTGTGAGGTGCGTGGGGTTTGTGTGCAAAAAGTTATTTCTTTCAATTTAATTTACGTACATATTAGGAATATTTTGCATGTGTGTTATTTTGTGAATTTTTTTATGTTCTTTTAATACTGTATATTGTAGAGAGAGGTGCAGAAAGGCGCGATGTTCTGACGTGACCTTGCTTTTTGTACAGAATACACTTTGCACAGAAAATCTCTTGGGTGTCAGCTCATCATTTGCGGTTCAAGAAACGAAATCAAAAAGTTACACAACGCAGAAGAAGAACCACTACACTATGATGACTTTCACCTTGATATTTTAGCGTGGATGTATACCTAGCCGAATTGCACTGTAGGGGGCGAGAACGAGTCTTCGAACTGTGAAATTACCACATCAAACGTGACGTGGTAACATGGATGCAGCTATTTAACTGAATAAACAGTTGGTAAACACAAGTACATATTATTGAACATAATTTATTTTCATCACCAATTATCATAGTAGAACAGCTTTCTCAAGCAGTTTGTGATGCATTTTGGAAACAGGAGATGAGCCCCTGGTCTAACGCGCCACCAGGCTTGAGAAACCCGTTCTCAAAGACTTACTTTTAGTCATTATTTGGGTAGCACACATATTCTGAATGCCTTCGGCAGAATTCAAATGAGCCATTTTAATCTAGATTAATTTTGTTTACTCTAGATTAATCTAGATTAATTCCAAGATTACAGTGAGATTAATCTAGATTAAGAAAATTAATCTATGCCCACCTCTAGTATGAATACATGAATACATCTGATGTATTTAAAAATCAGTTCATTTTCTGCACCTAAAATTTCCAGGAGAAAAGATGGCCTTCGTACTCTCGCATTTTTTCGAAAAATTTCCTGTTGAATGGCATTGAAAGCACTGGCTCTGGTGACATCCCTAACACACACACACACACACACACACACACCTGACTGTATTCATCTGGCCAGTTATTCAGACAAATTGCAAAAAAAATTAAAAACTTTCCCAAGGCTCTTCACTGAATTCTTCGATTCAGGCCTGAACTGTAGGCTGCTCTCCCTCAGGTCCGTTTCAGAGGCTGAGAACCTCAGAATTCTCAGCTGAGCTAACACGCTCACACATGCCTTCATCGCGAAGAGGAGGGAAGGACTGGGACCCTGATAACAGAGGGGCCCGAGGGACGGAATGGACACGGACGGATAAATCAGAATAGGTGACGTAAGGGAACGAGACGCGGGGATAATTACGCGGAACTAAGCTGTCATAACACCGGTCTAAATGCAGCAGGTCCCGTTACCACCAGCAATGCCTCCATTAACGGGCGGCAGAAATAACCACTCGCCTCTCTCCCACGCCCGAAACGATGGCCCCTTTAAAAGCGCGTAAAGCAGGCGACACGCCGCCATCAATCACACGGGAACCAGCGGCTGAAGCGCCGGAGGAAAGGGAGGAAGACGGAGCGCAGAGGACTGAGGTGTTTATGAGTGACGCCATACCTACTGTGGTAACATCACAGCTACAAAATTCTTAAAAAATAAGACAAGGCCCAGATTAGGCAGCAGATTAGGCCTTGCAATCGATGCTACTAGTTCCTCCAAACAGACATTGGGACCATGGTGCATAGTTGTTTGTGAACGTCACGGGCTGCATCTGCCTCAGTCGCCATGCTGGCACGGTCAGATGTGCCAGCCAGGAAACATGATATTAGGCCTCAACGCACAGAGTGAGACAACATGACTATCTTCATCCGACACATTCAATCCTCCGGTGCGTGAAATATTAAAGAGCACATGCCAGAGATTGGGGTGACATAAAAAATGTAGCGGCTCATTAGAGATGACCTACATAGGGGATGTCCGTAAAAAGCCGAAGACAGTTCAAAAAAGGAAATGAAGGGATTTGGAGAAGAAATGCCCCCTTCCTAATAAGACAAAGAGAAAAGCAGAAAAGAAAATTTCTAGAATTGATGGTTGTACTTTGTGTGTCCATAGGATTTGTACTCATTCTAAATGGTATTTTTTTATATATACAAACAGTACAGGTCAAAAGTTTGGACACACCTTCTTATTCAACATGTTTTCTTTATTTTTATGACCATTTACGTTGGTAGATTCTCACTGAAGGCATCAAAACAATGAATGAACACATGTGGAGTTCTGTACTTAACAAAAAGTGGAGTCACCGGACCTGAACCCAGTCCAGATGGTTTGGGGTGACCTGGACCAACAAGTGCTAAACACCTCTGGGAACTCCTTCAAGACTGTTGGAGAAGCATTTCAGGTGACGACCTCTTGAAGCTCATCGAGAGAATGCCAAGAGTGTGCAAAGCAGTAATCAGAGCAAAGAAACTAGAATATAAAACATGTTTTCACTTATTTCACCTTTTTTTGTTAAGTTCATAGTTTTGATGTAAATGGTCATGAAAATAAAGAGAACACGTTGAATGAGAAGGTGGGTCCAAACTTTTGGCCTGTATTGTAAATACATACATTCATACATATACATATATGTATGTCTATATATATGTGTGTGTGTGTGTGTGTTATATGTTATGTTATATTTCTGCTGCTCTTCTATTGTTCACTTTCGGCCAAGACAAATGCTAATTTCCCAGTTCTGGACTAACCTTATTTTATCCTAAAACATGTGGTCAGCGGTCAGTGGGGTGCCATTTGAAGTTGAAAGTCCACTTCATACAAATGAAAAGGAAACTATTCCCCAAAAGTTCCTTTGATCTAAAAGTTTGCTTGATCTAAATGCCCCAACAAATGTGGCGCCAGCTCCTCGTCGCCTATTTTGAGGCGCGGATTTGGCAACCTGCACTAACGCCAGAGGAATCTGGGCTGTTTCCTAATTTCCAATAGCGCTTGACAGTAGCCATGGCAGCGTCACAGAGGATTCCATCCTCGTCCATCATTTCTACCTACACGCGCTCATTGGCCTGTTCTGCCTTATTATATATATTTTATAAAGCCTTTCATCGCATTTTACTCTAAATATGTTGGCACTTTCAATGTACAAAGGGCCCTATAACTTGTAAATGTATATTTTCACCTTTCTAAATTATAATATTAAGCCATTATCTTAATTACTCTTATACATCTGTGGCGCTTTTAAGAATATTTGACATTTGACAGGCTTGACAAAAGAGCTGCAGAATTGTGCAGAGGATGGAATTTGGCTCAGTGCTGAGCGTAAAGTTCCCTTACCAGCAATCGGTATCGATTGGCTCCGTTTCCAGAGGTCAGCAATCATAAAAAAAAACTGACCCGTTCAACAAATTTTCATTTAAGGATCTGACGATGCACTTGTACCTTCTCTCCGGCCGTATTCTTTTCCTCCTCAGCCCCACTGCGAAGTCTTTTACGAGCCTGACGCACCTTCTGCAGAGAGGGAGTGAGAGTGTGTTTTATTGGCCGGGACGGCTGAGGGTCTCGCCAGCGGCCCCGGCGTTTCCAGATGTGACTGCTGCCGCTGCCACCCCCGCCCTAGCGAGGTCCGTCTGCACTGCAGCGGAGTGGGACCCCATAAACCGCGCCGAGAGGCTTCATAAAGAGCCCCGAACTATCCATCTAGGATGGGAGGGGCCGCCTGACATCACCGCTTTTTCCTACGGCGGCCTGCGGTGCGAACGCAGGGTCGTATCCGGTAGGTGTTCCGATCCGGCGAGCGCCGGCATTTCAAGATTGACAGGAAGAAAGAAACCTCCGGTTTAAATAATTATTACATAATTTACTAAAATGGGAACAGGTGAAAAGAACATTGATTATCTGCATACAAAGGGCCCTATCAAGGGGTCAAAGGTCAGAGGCAGTTCTTAAAGCTGACGTCTCGGATGGATCCGAGCACAAGTCCCGCACGGAAAGTAGAACGCTGTATAAAAGACGCAGAAGACCGAATTATTATCCTCCTTCCTGGTGTCTTATTATACCAATTCACACATTTACATTTACATTTACAGCATTTATCAGACGCCCTTATCCAGAGCGACTTACAATCAGTAGTTACAGGGACAGTCTCCCTGGAGCAATTTAGGGTTACGTGTCTTGCTCAGGGACACAATGGTAGTAAGTGGGATTCGAACCCGGGTCTTCTGGTTCATAGGCAAGTGTGTTACCCACTAGGCTACTACCACCCTTGCACACCTTGCACAACTCATAAACAGGGGATTTGCTGGCCAAGAAGAAGCACATAGTCCCTCACGGTGGGACACAGTAGAGACACAATGACCGGGCAGGGACAGGGCGTAAACCACACACAATCAGGAATTTAGGGAGACACACACTCCTTCAGCAGCAGGAGATTTACGTCGTCCACACGGACGTTTGAAATGAATGAAATGTTTTTTTTTAGCTGCAATTTGTTTCACTGCCGTTGGCTTGACGCTGTTCCGCGCTCGTTGGAATTCTGGTAGAAACTGATGAGAAATCGTTGCGTGCAGCGTTTATTTGACGTCATTCGAACCCGCAGCCGACTGAACGCTGGTGCTGGACGCCCGTATCGACGCTCTGATTTGTTCCGATGAGCCATTCGGTCCACACCCACCTGACACCACGAACGCCTGGTTCGGACGTCCACGTGAACGAGGCCTCAACTCTCATCTCACTTCCGCATCTGAAAATATGATGTGAAGTAATGCACCGTGAGATCAGTGAAGGTTCCGCCATGTTGCCGCCATGTGAGTGAAGTGAAAGTGAAGTGATGAGTGAAAGTGAAGTGATTGTCATTGTGATACACAGGACGGTGCACACAGTGAAATTTGTCCTCTGCATTTAAGCCATCACCCTTGGTGAGCAGTGAGCAGCCATGACAGGCGCCTGTGGCATCTAGGCGGATCGGGATTCGAACCGGCAAACTTCTGGTTACGGGGGCCGCTTCCTTAACCGCTAGGCCACCACTGCCTCTCTTGGCGTGCAGTGAAGCGGCCAGCAGGATGTAAAGCGCGCCGATGGAGGTGGGAGTCGCGCTCGGGGTGTGGCGAGATTGGCGCCGCCCCTCTCTCCCTCACTTCAGCCCCTCCTCTTGCCGGTACACAGAAGCTCCCTTGCTTTGTAAAAGCCCCACTTAACCCTAATTGCTCCCAGGGGGACCGTCCCTGGATAAGGGCGCCTGGTAAATGCCGGAAATGTAAAATGTCAGAATCGTGTTACAGGGCGGGTTACCAGAGTAACAAGGTGCAGGAGAGTAGAGCTTAATATTTTATCTCATACGAATTCCAGAAAAAGTATCCGTAGACAGAACGAGTGGAGCCTTGAGTCACAATCACGATCGAAATAGTGCATTTCATATTGCAACTGAAAGTGACTCACATAAGAAAATATGGTGACAATTGCGGTAAAAAATATAGTGACAAATGAGCAGGAAAAAAAAAAAAAAAAACCCAGGAGCACGAGGGGACAGAAATCCTGACAGCAGAACCCGATCCAGCTGGAAAGAATGAGTGCGAGGCGCTCTTCCGTACCTTCATATCCCTCCAAAGAACACTGTGGCAATAACAGCTTTAAAGAGGACACACACACACACACACACACACAGCCAGTCTCTACACCACAGCAGGCAAAGTCACACCAGCCACAAATGCCAGAACTGACAGGAAAATTCCAAATTGAAGTTCAATTCAAGGTAAAGTTTATTTATATCGGATCATTTCGGAAAGTGGCAATCGGGGTTCATAGAAATATATGAAAGAATGGAACTCTGCTAAAAGACTGAATATCGAAAAGTTATCCGAGGACATGAGAGACACACACCTTTAATTAGGCAGAAACACTAAAAAAAAATCCTCTTCTGCTGAATTTTAAAAGGTTTAAGTAGCATGCACACACACACACACACACACACACACACACTTTAAGCAAGTTTGTAAGTGAACCACAGCAATGGAAGTCCAGTTTTTAAGGGTTATTTCATTTCTGCTAAACGCTTGAAAAAGGTCAATCAGACTCCAACACATTTTGTTCTAAATAAATCAAATAAGTCTACCGATGCAACAAAATACACACACACACACACACACACACACACACACACACACACACACACACACACAACTTAGTGTATAGTGTATTAGTGTATAAATAGGTACAATCATAACCCTGAGATGGGTGCTTTTTCGTAAATGAAACTGTTTAAATGAATTTGGTAAATGGCACGATAAACGCATTTCCGCATCCTGACCTCCGTCTGGCCGAACGATGTCAGTCAGGGGCTGAATTCGCTTCAGATGATGGTGACACGTCTGACGGTGACGCTGGCGGCGTGTGACGTCAAAGTGGCCGCGCCTGTGCCAGGAAATGCAGAAATCTGAACGCTCAGATTACTGCAGACATTTCTGCCGGTGGTAATATCCACATGTTTTATATATAATAATAAAATAATAAAATAAAATAAGTAATTTCTATTTTCGTGCAGTCTACCTGTTAAGAGGACGGCCAGCCGTCACGGGGCCCGGGAGGTGCGAGGGGATGAACATGGAGATGAAAAGACAAGAAGCGTGAAACGGCGCAGATCTTCGGTGCAATTATGACATCCCGAGTCTCTGCAATTCAGATGGCGGCGGGTTGGCATGGTTTTAGTTGCTATGGTGAGCTTGTGGGATCCTTGAACCTCCGCTCGAAGGCGGCCCGCTGCCATTACAACACTGACCTCGGCAAATATCAAGACATGTCAATCCTTTAAAAAATTCTAGCCCTGAATTCATTTTATTTATAATCTCTGCGCCCCGGCAACCCGCTGACTCGCTCGCCGGTCACTCGGAACGTGCCGCCCCGCTGGGACGGGGGACGCAGTGACAGATGATTCCCAACCTACTGAGCAGCACCCACTGCAGGAAACAAAAGGATTTATTGCTTAATTTGCCAGCGATACTCACTGGTGACACCGCCGTGCATCAACCCACCCAGTCTTATTATTATTGACTTTTTATTGGGATGGAGGAAAGGTTAATGGATGGCTAATGCTGTGCAATAATCATTAACACACACACACACACACACACACAAGGATGTTCACTAGATCACCAAAATCGTGAAATAAATCACAGAAAATCCGTCTGATGTTTTGCTCACAATTATGTTTTGCTCACAAGACAGGATCTTGTGTCACGTTTGCAAATGTGACATCGTGAGTTAAGCGAATAGCTTTGTCTAGTGTGAAACACTGCAGCACAGCACACGGTGACACAACGAAATCCGTCCTCCGTATTTAACCGTCACCTTAGTGAGCAGTGGGCGCCGTGACAGGCGCCCCGGGGAGCAGCGTGTGGTGGACGGTGCTTTGGTCGAGGGGTCCTCAGTGGCACCATGGCGGCTCGGGATTTGAAACTGCAACCCCTCGGTTACGAGTCCAGATTCCTTACCCGTGTAAGATTGGGCGTGGCAGGACCATGCTTTTGTTTTGCATAGCGGCCGTCTGCAAGATGAAATGTGACATTCCTGTGCCTTTGTGGTGCATGAAGATTCAACACCTCTGTTTTACACGCCTGTTGGACGGCCTTTTGTCAACCTCCCCCGAACCAAACGTGTGAGGTGTCGGCCGTCAGGACCGCCCACTCTCTTTGTCTTCCCCAGATGGGAGGCACCGGGGGCGTGACGTCAGAAACAACAGGTTCTGATTGGTCTATGACAACTTCCTGTAGGCCAGTGACAACTTCCTGTAGGCCAGGTGTATAAAAGATCTATTCACATGTGGAAAAAGGACTGAGCTTTCTTGCTCAGGGGTTTTTCCTTCCGGCTTCCGAGTCTTTTCCCATTTTTTCTCATGGCTTTTTCTTTCCTTTCCTATCAATCCTATTGATCCAATTTTAGTGAGAGCTGTCAGTCATCACTTTAAATGCTGTTAGAAAAAGCAGAGTGGGTCTTTTTTTGTTGCATCTGTTTATTCCCGAAAATGCAGAAGGCAAATTTGGTGGAAGATGAGCGAAAATGCCCCACGTGTCATGAAAATAGGGCCCACTTTATGACCAGCGATGAGAGAACTGCGGGTTAATGGGCCCGACAGAGGAAGGCGCAGGAGACACCCGCGTTTATTTATATACGATGGCCTCTGGCACATTAGAGAAAAAGGTGCTCTGGACCCAGCATCAGACGAGGCGAGATGGTCAGATGACGAAATAAAAAAATCGAAAACAGAGAAGAACAAGCGAGCGGGTGGGATGAAGGGGCGCGCATCACTCTCTCTGCTCCACTTAGTGGGAACCAAAAAAAAAGAAAGAAAAAAGACAGTGAGAGATGTGAAGAGCGAAAGCGACAATGAAAGGGAGGAGAGGGCCGCTCACGCCGCGTAAACCCCCACGCTTCTTCTCCACGTCCGTCTCCGCTGAGCTACGTACAGCACTGCAGGTCACTTCCTGTCTACCGCTGTCTGCGTCCTCCGGCCTTTAAACTCGCCACGTGACGCGTGACGTTACACAAATGCCGCCGCGAGAGGAAGCAGATTCGCTGGCGTTCACTTGATGCTGGTTAACGTTTGTCTGGATTTATAGGCAGAAATTGACACCAAGAAAACGTCTCGTGCGGCGCAGCCGACCAGAATCTGAGACTGGATGCCTGTGTGCTCACCTGACGCCAGAAAAACGGCCGGTTCAGACGTCTGTGTGAATGAGGCCTTGTCTCTCCCTGAGCAAGACACTTAGCCCTGAGTGTCTCCAGGGGAAGACTGTCCCTGTAACTACTGATTGTAGCTTGCTCTGGATAAGGACGTCTGGGTGGTAGGTGTGGTAGTGGCCTATTGGGGTAACACACTCGCCTATGAACCAGAAGACCCAGGTTCAAACCCCACTTACTACCATCGTGTCCCTGAGCAAGACACTTAACCCTGAGTGTCTCCAGGGGGGGACTGTCCCTGTAACTACTGACTGTAAGTCGCTCTGGATAAGGCCGTCTGATAAATGCTGTAAATGTAAATGTAAATCTCTCGTGTCATGGAGGTATATGAAAACATAATGTGAAGCGATGTAGAAAAATGTCATAGAATCGATTCATGAGACCAGCGAAGGTTCACAGGTGTGCAGAGTGCATGTTCTTCATTAATAATAACCGCGTGGGAGAAGGAAGTGGCCCCGGACAACATGACTAGGCCACTGCCGTTTATACACAGACACGTGGAGGGGCCGGGAGGAGAGGAATACATATCGTCATAACAGCATGGCTCTCAGTGCAGACGTCGGTAACCTGTTCCACAGGGTTAGGGGACTCAGGAAACACAGTCGGAATTCCATTTATCCCGGGATTTTCCTGCCGGACTCTAACCTCTAACTGTTCCAAATCACTGAGGGTAAAAAAAGACCCAATAAACTGATGGAAGGCAGTTAGAATCTAGTAGGTTAGTATCAAAATTCTAAATTTTATTTGTCACGTACGCATTCATACACGCAGTGAAATGCTTCAGCGACTGCTACAGACCACAGTATTGCAAATATTGCAAGTATTCAAGTGACCCAATATGCAAATATTGCACTTTTATGTAACATGTAGGGTGCAAATGAGTAAAGTGAAAGTAAAGTAAAAAAATTGTGCAAGATTCTGGGGGGGCCCAGAAGTGTATTATCGTCCTATGTCCTCTGTAGTGTTGTTGTGGTAGTACACCAGACATACCCTGAAAAGCTATAAATGTACTGTATGAACGGTGGGTTGTCACCAGTTACTGTACACAATAATGTCCTTTTCTGATGTTCTGAAAGGGCAACCGTGTTCCTCAGCCAAGCATCAGATATTCATGCTCAACAGGAAACCCGGAACCCCGGATCCTGATCAGTACCTCGCCTGAGGTCATACGAACACACTGTTTATACACCTGTTGGTTTTTATGAAGGAGATGCGCCTTTGATGAAATGTGCTCGCTCATATAATGCAGAAAACACACAAACACACACACACACACACACACACACACACACACACACACACACACACCAACATCACTCAATATTTCAATACCAGTCCTCTGTTTCCTCTGATAAAATAACATTTTTCCCTTGGATCCAATAATGATGATTCCAGGTTTTCATAACAGTATAATTAAAAGAGCAACTGAACATCACGACCATAATCTCCATACCGTTGTTGCGGAGACCCTACTGTCTCTGGAGGACATGCAGAAAGCACCAACGGTGTCTTTTCCATGAACCTTTTCCAAGGATTTGAGCAGACCTGTTACAACCAAACAATGAACACAATCAAAATGAGCAGTGACAGCAGGATGGTGGATCACTTTGTCGAATTAGAAGCTCACTGATGTTGTCTCGCTTGGCGCTCGTTCCAGAAAGGGTAACAAGCCTGGTTCAGCGGTTCACAGCGGCAAGTTTACCACCGGTACCCAGACGTCCTGGCAGACAACACGGGGAGAACGGGCTTTAAGCAGGAGGCAGACCACATTTAAAGTAAAGTGACTGTCATTGTGACACACAGCAGCGCAGCACGCGGTGCACACAGTGAAATTTGTCCTCTGCATTTAACCATCACCCTGAGTGATGACAGGCACCCGGGGAGCAGTGTGTGGGGACGGCGCTTTGCTCGGTGGCACCTCAGTGGCACCTTGGTGGATCGGGATTCAAACCGACAACCTTAACATTACAGGGCCGCTTCCGTAACCGCTAGGCTTACTACACTTTGCCTTCCATTTCTTTCCGGTTAGTCTCACACCGCTGAAATTCGGAAAACACCAACACACTCCAGGGGAGCTCACAACAATGCAATGGTCAAGCCACACAAAACACAGAGCGATAGTGAAGCAAGCACAGCGCACAACGTGACACAACAAAAGGTGTCCTCAGCGTCTTACCAAATAAATTCTTGATTGGGGGAGTGAATTAGATGAAACAACGCAGCATAAATGATCTGCGACGGTTCAGCAATTTTCCACTTCGCAAAAAGAAATCATCAGAAGGGTTAAAGCCTTTTAATTAATTTAAATGTTTTTATCGACTGTGAAAGCGCATCTTCTAGGTCGTGCCTTGAGCTTACAAAGCAAAATGATTACACAGAGAATGGCGGAGCGAAATCCATTTTAATCGTCTCATCAATATAGAGGACTGAGTTATGGGACTTTAGACCAGAACATATGGAGGGGAGTCCTTGTAAAACCAATAACACCTCTTCAATTAACATGATGGAATTAATTAGGAATTCCATAAAGCAATCGGTAGGGTATCTCCGTTACAGCATTATGTGACACCGTTAGGAAATGGTCAATTATCATACCCCGTGGGGAATGGCTAACTTGTAGCATGGATAAATAATAATATGTATGTACTTATTTGGTATAATGCATTCATAGAACACATTAACGATTCAACATTCCAAAACAAATGGTACAATCATTTTTGTACATTTTTTTTTACTTTACTAATCATGTTTAATAATGGACACATGGGTTCATGGTTTGAAAATAAGTGTGTATTTTAGTATACACTTATTCAGTATATGTACAGTACAGGTCAAAAGTTTGGACACCTTCTCATTCATTTTCATGACCATGTACATTGGTAGATTCTCACTGAAGGCATCAAAACTATGAATGAAGTTACGTACTTAACAAAAAGTGGAGACCTGGCCTCCACAGTAACCGGACCTGAACACAATCGAGATGGTTTGGGGTGAGCTGGATGAACAAGTGCTAAACACCTCTGGGAACTCCTTCAAGACTGTTGTAGAACCATTTCAGGTGACGACCTCTTGAAGCTCATGGAGAGAATGCCAAGAGTGTGCAAAGCAGTAACCAGAGCAAAGAAACTAGAATATAAAACATGTTTTCACTTATTTCACCTTTTTTTGTTAAGTACAGAACTCCACATGTGTTCATTCATAGTTTTGATGCCTCCAGTGAGAATCTACCAACGTAAATGGTCATGAAAATAAAGAAAACATGTTGAGTGAGAAGGTGTCTCCAAACTTTTGGCCTGTACTGTACATTCAATGCACAATATATGTTATGCAACAACAAATACAAAAATGCTTTCAGCCAGAAGCTGCATTCTATCCAAATCTGATACCCAGAGGTGACAAATGAGACGGTGTCTAGTTAAAAAAAAAGAGAGTAAATGGCAGCGGCCTGGAGAAGTTCCTCTGATTCAGCGCCAGTGTCAGCATCTTCCCGTATCCTGCCGATGCTCTGCAGCTCGACTCAGAGCCCAGATCTTTTTATCTGATGCAATATCACTCAGCTCCTCCGCCAGCCGTTTCTCTTTCCTCTCTGGCTCTCCAGATCACACTAAGAGTCAGCGCATTCAGGGCCAAACAAAGCAGGAAAAAGAAGACGAGGGGTTGGGGTGAGATATAATGGAAAGGGCTCAAAGATGGACACGGAAAAGGGCAAACGCACTCGGTGCCGATGCAGTGATAAGAAATCTTGCGCCAACAACAGGTAACAGCTGAGTAATGGAGCAGATGAAGACAAACGTGTTTTAAGACCATCTAATTAACTGCTGACAGGTCCTAAATTACGAGCAATATAAGCCAATGATGCCTTAATTATACAGATGTTACCATGCACCGTGAATCAGTAAAAAAAATATGTCATTCTTTATTGTCATGACCATTTACGTTGGTAGTTGGTAGTTGGTATGAATGAACACATGTGGAGTTACTCCACAGTCACCGGACCTGAACCCAATCAAGAGTGGCTTCCCAACTCATGACCAAAATCATTAACTGCTCATTAAGTGGTGGCCTTCATTCAAATCAGCCACAACATTAACACGTCTGAGAGGCGAAGTAAGTAACAAGCAGCACGTTTCCAGGCAGAGTTTAATTCAACTAAGCCCACGGCCCGAGCCGACCATTTAATCACCCTGCTGTCCTCAGCCCGGTCAATTTATTGACTGACATCGACATCTGACGGGTGGCCTTCTGCTTGCTGGCATTGTGTTTTTCCAGCTTGACCAATTATGTCACAGACCAAAGCAAAAAACATACAAGGGCTGATGGCAGAAACTGGTCACAGGTCTGCATATTTCATACTTGCTTTACATTTACATTTTTACATTTACAGCATTTATCAGACACCCTTATCCAGAGTGACTTACAATCAGTAGTTACAGGGACAGTCCCCCTGGAGACACTCAGGGTTAGGTGTCTTGCTCAGGGATACAATTGTAGTAAGTGGGATTTTCCTGGGACCCATACGGGTCAAAGCCCAGACAGGAAGCTGCGGGTCCAGTTCAGATGCAGGATTGACATTCTCTGGATTTCCTCTAGACTTCCTCCAGACTGGCTACCCAGCATATATCATGCGGTGAGTATTATTAGGCAGCAAGTAAACTTCTTGCAGTTGAATAGTTCAGGATGCCTTTCTCTTGTAGATCACCTGCGGAAGAGATGCAGGCAAGTAAATTGTTAGATCGGGTGGTAGTGGCCTAGCGGGTAACACACTCGCCTGTGAACCAGAAGACCCAGGTTCAAATCCCACTTACTACCATTGTATCCCTGAGCAAGACACTTAACCCTGAGTGTCTCCAGGGGGGGACTGTCCCTGTAACTACTGACTGTAAGTCGCTCTGGATAAGAGCGTCTGGTAAATGCCGTAAATGTAAATGTAGATAATTCACCGTGGTGCTTGCGAGTTTGTGAGACCCTTAGACCTGGAAAATGTTCCAAACCCATCTCTAGTCCACAGCCAGGAATGGTTAAAAACGGTTTTGAAAAGATGTGTAAGGCCACGAAGTCAGCAGTTCATTGGAGGAAAGCAGAGATGAAGCTATTCGGTGCACAGGAGTGGGCTTGACCTCCTCCAGGGCAACGTGCAGGACAGTTTCCAGTAGCAGAAGGTCCCATCGGATGCTGAAAGCAAATGTTCACCTACGGTCGCATCATTGTGCCTCAGTAAATAAATAATCATGCGTTCAATCGGTTTCTCTTCCTTCATCGATGACAATGGGGCAGTGGTGGCCTAGCGGTTAAGGAACCGGCCCCGTAATCAGAAGGTTGCCGGTTCGAATCCCGATCCGCCAAGGTGCCACTGAGGTGCCACTGAGCAAAGCACCGTCCCCACACACTGCTCCCCGGGCGCCTGTCATGGCCGCCCACTGCTCACTCAGGGTGATGGGTTAAATGCAGACAAATTTCACTGTGTGCACCGTGTGCTGTGCTGCTGTGTATCACATGTCACAATCACTTCACTTTAATATGGTGAACTTTCAAATCCTACACAGATAGAGTAGAGCGAACAGACATGACGGACGTTGTAAGGGGGTCATCTGCTAACGCTGCCAGAAGTTACAGGGCGGTCAACTAGTTTACGGCGAGCTGTTGAGTGCGTGATTAACTTTCCTGTCGAGAGCCACGCGGAATCGCGCACGCGTGACAAGGTGGGGTGGGTGACTGGCCACCTGGCACAAGGCGTACAGCTAATAACGGCGGGACACGATGCAGCCAGACGTCCGCATTTGATCTCTTCCTCTAATTTAATTCCAATTAGAAATTGGATTAGCGCACAGCTGTGGAAGCCAACGTGCCGTCTCTTCTTTGTTTCGGTTTGCTTTGTAGCGTTTGGTCCAGGACCTTTTCTCAATTATGAAAAGAGGAAGATTTACGGCGCAGGGGGAAAAAAGAAATGGATGCAGACTCTCTGGCAGCAGGCAGAGAGTGAAAGACGGAGAAAACAATAGGAAAAATTGAAGCAGAAGAAAAGAGTGAAGACAGACTGAATAGTTTAGACTTGCCACAAGAGCATGCACACCAGTTACATTTACATTTACATTTACATTTAACATTTAAGGCATTTGGCAGACGCCCTTATCCAGAGCGACTTACAACGTGCTTTCAAGTTACCATGGATGAAGTGATCAGTTCTGGTTCTCTAGGACCCCCAACTATGAATACAATCTTTTTATTCACTCTGTTGTAGATTCTATATAGAAGTCAGACAATAAGAAGGTTACAAGTTCATCTAAATATTCTTTAAAGAGGAAGGTCTTGAGCTGCCGTGTGAAAGTTCTCAGTGACTGAGCTGTTCTGACCTCGAGGGGAAGATCATTCCACTACCGAGGGGCCAAGATGGAGAAGAGTCTAGATGAGCGTCTTCCTTTTACCTTCAGAGATGGAGGGACCAGGCGAGCAGTACTGGAGGCTCGGAGTATACGAGGTGCAGTGCGACGAATCGCTACATGCTAAGTGTGGGTCTTGTTCGCTTGCAGGGTGGTAGTAGCCTAGTGGGTAACACACTCGCCTATGAACCAGAAGTTCAAATTCCACTTACTACCATCGTGTCCCTGAGCAAGACACCCTGAGTGTCTCCAGGGGGGACTGTCCCTGTAAATACTGATTGTAAGTCGCTCTGGATAAGGCCGTCTGCTAAATGCTGTAAATGTAAATGTTCACACTGTGCATTTGTATTGTATAGTATATAGTATTTATTTATTGCGATGTTCCACTAATAATTATCTTGACTCTATCACTTATTTCTTCGTTCTATTGTCTACAACCATTTGGTCGTCATATGCTAAACGCAGTGGTGGAATGTAACGTATTTGTACTTCGTATTTGTAAGAACATTTTTACATATCTGTACTTTACTTAAGTAAAAATAATAATGTATAATTTTGCGGCAATTATCTGTACTTTCTACTCCACTACATTTCTACAATTTATGCCGTTACATTTCATGAACACTATTTCCTCAAAATCTTGCATGAAAAAATAGTTTGCCTATTGCGTTCTGGCGTTGTTTGCCATTTCCTACCAATCAGGCTTTATTAGCTCCAATGATGGCAGTTAGCAGCCCGAGCTGGTAAGATTTAAGAAATTGATTTGAGTACAAAGGAGCAAAGAATGAGTCCTTGCGATTTCTTTGCATCCCATGCCTGCCTCAACATAAAGAATTGTTGGCATTTAAAAACTCCCCTTTGAAAAAACATATAGAGGTAAGCTATGCTATGGTATGCTATGCTTTTGGGTATGTTATGACATGTTATGATACTATTATCTAGCAAAATGTATGCTGACATACAGAAATAGTATAAAAATCACACCAGTGTAGCTTCATTATTTTTTTAACACGGTGGTAGGATAAAACTGGTTTATTAGCTCAGAGAAGATAGCTTAATGTTTTTGCTAGCATAATGTCCAGCTCAGTGTTGTGCCAGTTCACACTGAAAAAGAACTAGTTCACGTTCATAGTTAATTTTTTTAAATTTTGAACCAAGTTCACAGCTCAAAAAATGAACTAGTTCACGTTCGCTCTTTTTTTTTTTTTTCCGTTTTTTCAGTCCATCAAAATGTAAACAGACTGCTTCTGCAGAGGCGTCCGGACTCGAAGCTCCAGTCATGCTAGCCTGTAATCAGCAAACTTTAAAACGTGAGCGGCGTTCAGTCTCGCCAGAGTCAACGTCACTCACGTTCATAATTTGTAAACTGATTCGTTCAGTTCAGCGTTCACAAAAATAGGAACGCGTTCATTGAATGCGTTCATGCACAACACTGGTCCAGCTTGGCTGCAAGTGGTGCTTTCCGCCTGTTTGACAATCAGTAGTCATCTCTGACTAGAGATGTGATCACAATAGACCAACACTCCTGTATTTCCTGATTTTCTCACATATTTCAGGACCCCTCCAATTCACTTAAATGCAATGTCTCGTAATTTTAAGGTTTATATACATAGTTTAACGCAGTAAATAGGTCTAATAATATACTTGATTGTGCTAGTTACTTTGTTACCACTGGTGTTTGGTTACTGTTGTGTTTCCCTTTTACTGCTCTTATCAGAAATTTTGAATAGTTTTGCAAGTACATAAATGATTTAAAGACATATCATGTCCTGATTGGTTTATCTTAATGGTATATTAGTGGGTAATACCTAGTAGATAACTTGTCATCCACATAATTCTAAGGTAGACACAGTATTGCAGAGTGCACGCACAATAAGCACACCAAACTTTCCAATACACACATACTGTATAATTGCTTGTAATTATTACGAGCAATGGCATCAGTACAGGCATTAGTCAGTATATGTACTATGCTTTTACAAAATGGCAAACCCCAGAGGGTGAGACAAACCATTGTGTGAGTACTTTTACTTAAAAAAATACTTTAAAGTAAATTTAAAAGTACTTAGGACTTTTACTTAAGTAAGATTGTTGATGTAGCACTTCTACTTTTACTTGAGTACATATTTTGCAGGTTACTTGTACTTTTACTTAAGAACAAAGCTTCAGTTCTTCCTCCACCACTGGTTAAATGTCTCGCTACTTGCTAAGTGTCTTGTTCACACTGTGCATTTGTATTGTATAGTATTTAATTATTGTGATGTTCCACTGATAATTATCTTGACTATATGTTATTTATTTCAGTGCCACTGCGCCCCGGATGTTGACTTCCTGGCAGATTTGAACGCCACTAACGGGACACCTTCATTGGCGACACCTCATCTTGAATGAGAAGCGAGCCTCAACCAGCTCATCTCTGAACATCAACATTCTTGTTGTCCCCCGCCAAGGTTCAGAAATGTCCCAGAAAGCGTCAGCAGGACACCACATGGCTGCAACATTCGTTCTGGACTGGATCACTGCTAGCAAGACTCCAAAGTTGTGCTGGCCTCTTTATTCGTGTCTGAAATGAGACGTCAGATTTTTACACAGAGCCATTTACATTCATGGCATTTACCAGACGCCCTTATCCAGAGCGACTTACAATCCGTAGTTACAGGGACAGTCCCCCCCTGGAGACACTTTGGGTGCTCAGGGACACCTGGTTCTTCTTTTGAACCTGGGTCTTCTTTTTTTTTGATTGTCACTTGTGATACACAGCAGCACAGCACACGGTGCAAACAGTGAAATTTGTCCTCTGCATTTAACCCATCACCCTGAGTGAGCAGTTGGCAGCCATGACAGGCGCCCGGGGAGCAGTGTGTGGCACCTCAGTGGCACCTTGGCGGATCGGGATTCGAACCGGCAACCTTCTGATTACGGGGCCTCTTCCTTAACCGCTAGGCCACCACTGCCCAGACTGGTTCTGGTTCATAGGAGAGTGTGTTACCCACTAGGCTACTACCACCCACACCTACTTGATTCTCGATTCTCACCTCAGGTTCATTAATGACTTTTTCTGTCCTGTTGGGGTTGACAGACGGCAAGACCCTACAAAAGCCCTCTAGAAACCCCCCCACACAGCATTGTAATAGTGCTTCATAGTACATTAAAAAGGCGTAATGTTTGGCTGTAAGATGAGTAATTACTTGATGAGCGGCACGAAGCGGCGAGAGCGGACGACTGTACGTGCGAAGGGACGCACTTATAGCGGCCAACCAGATGGCAGTGTGATGTATGTGGTCCAGGGAGCGTCACATATGGGCTTATGAAACCCAAACTAGCAAGAGAAAAAAGGTGAGAAAGGAAGAGGGAGTGAAACGGGATATTTTCGCCACGCTACGTGAGACATAGTAGGGCGGTGAAAGATTCACTAGGACTCTTGAATAAAAGCACTGCCTGCATGTTTGCTTTGTGGCGGACGTGGTCCTGAGATGAATATGTCTGAAAACATTGTATTACAAGCATATATTGATTCTAGATGTTTCTGGTTTACACCAATTTGTGTGTTAATGATGTATATGTATATACTATTTTGCATTCAACACGGGAATGGGTTTAAATTGTCCAGAATGAGGAAGTAGGGTGAGTGAGAGCTGTCGTTTGTTGCCATAGGCTCCTCCCACTCGATACTTGCTTTATAAAAACGCCATTCAAGCTCTTTCTGGGTGACAGAAATAATGAGTAAAATGTCTAGGTGGGCAGCTAGCTTGGGCTCAATGGTGGCCTAGCGGTTAAGGATGGTAGGGTGGTAGTAGCCTAGTGGGTAACACACTCGCCTATGAACCAGAAGACCCAGGTTCAAATCCCACTTACTACCATTGTGTCCCTGAGCAGGACACTTAACCCTGAGTGTCTCCAGGGGGGACTGTCCCTGTAACTACTGATTGTAAATCACTCTGGATAAGGGCGTCTGGTAAATGCTGTAAATGTAAATTTAAGGAAGCGGCCCCGTAATCAGAAGCTTGCCGCTTCGAATCCCGATCCGCTGAGGTGCCACTGAGCAAAGCACCGTCCCCACACACTGCTCCCCGGGCGCCTGCTCGCCAAGGAGGACACCGGCAGTGTTTCACAATGACAATCGCGTTCACTTTCACTAGTTCCTCTTCCCCCCTCTCTTGGACGTATTTCTTTCAATCTTGAAGTCATGCTTGATGTGACATTTGCAAACAATCACCATGCACTGCAGGTCTTATATGCTTTGTATATTGTTAATTGACACGCCGTCGACACACGGCTATTGAACTCCTCATCTGAAACATTTTGGAAAGTGTGTGGGTTTTTGTGCAAATGAGAACACATGTTGTTCTCATCAACCTTATGTGGAAACTGCTTTTTTTATTGGATTGAAAACTATAAATGAACCATAAGTATTGAATCAAAAAACAGATATTTTAGATTCTATTGCTGTGTATATTCAGTTAGATGCACCTTTTGGAAATGTAAAGAATCATAAAACAAACCCCACAACAGATAACATTGAATATGCTGAACTGGGAGCAGCAGCCCTGGTGTTTTTATTTTTATTACCCGTCAAATTCCCATTTTAACATTTTATTTCAACATTCCCTTCTGTAGAACTGTGTGACAAATGCACATTCGTCAAAAAAAATCTCTTCTGCTCCGATGCTCATTTAATTACACATCCTGAAAGAGGAAAAGTGAAAAGGTCACCTGCTAGACCTTTATTTAGTTTTTTGACTTTTTTTCACCCATAGCAGCGTGATACTATGATTTAGCCAAAAACGACACATTAAACCCTGCAAGCCATGCTTTTTAATTGCAGCAGTCGGGGTTATTTCTTGTCTTTATGTGTCCAGCAGGGCGGCAGGACCCTCGATTAAGTGGGGATTCAAATAGTGCTAAATAATGCACATAATGCACATGGTTTCATCGGCAATGGATGCTTGTGAAAAAGAGCGTGCTGCATGGGTAGCTAGTCGCGCCCCACCAGCCAGAATTTCTCCTTGAGCTGGCGGCTGCCTGAGGGTAAACGTACGTGCGTCGCACGAACACGACGGTGGGTGACAGAGACACATTCGGAATGTTGCCTAAACTGTCACAGTGGCCTCCGGAGAAGAGTGCAGAAGACCACCGATCGCGCTAACTTCGTATCTTCGTATCTCTGTATAGCCCCGGAGCAATCGGCTGGCCGCTTCGACTGCCAGACTGACGATTCGTATCTAATCGCGAGCCGAGCAACAAAACACATAAGGCCTACAAACACAATGAATCTTGTGTCATGACGACCCTCCGCAGAGTCCAGAGGCCCTTTAAAGCTGCACGGAGCGCGCGGCGCCGTGCTGAGGGAGGCATTTTATCTGCGAGCGGGCCAGCAGTCCTCCTCTCGACAAGTGAGGGTGGGCAGGTTCGTATATTTATCAAGTCAAGGCCCCAAAAGTGCTGATCCAGGTTAAACTTGCCCTTTGCAACGAAATGGCATTTAATATTTTACAAGTTCCACAAGTTCAAAGTTTCCACCAGTTCAAACCATTTTGCTGCATAGAGCACAGTGTCTTGTGAACTGGTGTAGGGCCAATAACCCCCCCCCAAAAAAAAAACACTTCCAGGACACTTTCCTTTAAGGTCAAGGTGCAAAGGTCAAGGGGTCACACGTCCTCCTCTAAGTGCCCCTTGCGACGCCTGGCCTTCCCATCTGCGGGAGAGGAGGAGCAGGTGGCCCGACCCACCCACATGGCCACCTTCCAGGCGGATCTCAGCACAGCTCCGAGTCACGCCGCTCTCGCACCCCGACCGTGCGAGGCCACTGCACTAGCAACCAATTAAAGAGGACAGAAGTAATTGAGAGTTGACGTGCTAAGTGAGGGGTTCCCTCAGGGGGTCTTGAAATTAATGTCATAAGCGATACATCGCGATGCAAATGTGGACGGATCTGCATCGCGGAATATACCCGATTCCGTCATAGTGACTTTCTGGTGAAATGAGCGCCCTCTGAACGGCGTACACGCTTGACGCAGCGTTCGTTTTAAAGCTCGTTACAAATGTACCGATATCGGTACATTTACATTTACAGTAGGAGCGACTTACAATCAGTAGTTACAGGGACAGTCCCCCCTGGAGACTGTCCCGTTTCAGTCCGTGCTCACCTGAAGCTACGAACGGCAGAAAAAAAGCGAAAGTGATTGTGAGACACTGCAGCACAGCACACGGTGTCACAACAAAATGTGTCCTCTGTATTTAACCATCACCCTTGGTGAGCAGCCATGACAGGTGCCCGGGGAGCAGCGTGTGGGGACGGCGCTTTGCTCAGTGGCACCCTGGCGGACCGGGGGTTCGAACCGGCGACCTTCTGATTACGGGGCCGCTTCCTCAACCACCGCTGCCCATAGTTAAAGCTAACAGCTTCCGAGATCAGATGAGATCGGCCGTTCTTCGGCTGGTTCAGATGTCTGTGTGAAGGAGACCTCTCGCTGATGTGAAACATACCGTGAAGCAATGTAGACGATATAACCGCAACCGAAGAGAATAGTGAGACCAGTAAAGGTTCGCACCTCGCCCAACAAAGTGGTTAAAACATGGCTCTGCAAAGAAGCTGATCTAAACCTCATCTCCTGTCCTGTAATTCTGCAACCGAAGCAGGATTCGGGGATGCAGTGGTCGGCTGCGGTGCTTCCAGCAGTCCTGCCCATGCGGGCGTGGATCCGGGAGGACGTCCCCTTCACCTCCGCCTGGTTCTTGTCTCATCTCAGGTGCCTCCATTAATGCCTCTGTGGTTCCCGGAGCTCTCTACGACGGTTGGGCTTCCATCCGTCCCCCAACTCCGGTTTCCCACGCCCCGCAGAGTAAACAGAGCGCCACCGGCCCATCAGGGTCCCGGCGCTGCCCACCTCGGCCTTTACTTAACAAGGGCAAGAATGTGAGGTTCACTCTGTCATCCATCGGCGTGTGTCTAAACAGGACAGTCTCTCCTTTATTCATCGGGCTGAGGCGGAAACTCCGGCGCGGGGACAGGGAGCCGGGCCTGGAGCTGCAGTCCAGCTGGCTGGGCCGGGTGGTCTGCCTCTGAGAGACAGAGGGTCCCAACACGAACACCAGAGCCATCCAGAGTCGCACTAATACCGCGACGCGGCTCGCCTGGATTACGAGAAAATAAAAGTTTGTAAATCTCAAGAAAAGCCCATAACCAAAATGATTTGCCTCAATCTATAACTGAATCAGGTCAAAGAGAGAAAAATAAAAGAATATTTAAATGGCTGCTTTACGGTGCAGTGGTGGCCTAGCGCTAAAGAAGTGCACTCGTAACTGAAAGCGCCAAGGTCCCCCTTGACGGAGGCACCGTCCCCACACGCTGCTCCCCGGGCGCCTGTCATGGCTGCCCACTGCTCCCAAGGTGGTGGTTAAATGCAGAGGACGTGTTTCGTTGTGTCACGCTGTGCTGTGCTGTGTATCACAATGCCAGGATTGGAAGGCCGGATTTTAACCCAATTGTAGACCAACATAATACATTAACTCATAAAAACCAAATGCGGACGTCAGATTCTGAGAACGGGAACTGTGATATGACGCCATGATGAGCGTTCGGTACTTTCCAACCTACGATGCATTTAAAATTTAACCATTTTTTTTTTAACCCTTCCGATAAGATCAAAACCAATCAAGGGTGGTACAGATTACTGTTTATTCATTTGTCACATTTATTGTTTAACATTTTGACATTTATTAAAATAATTCATCTCCATTTTTAATATTTAAAAGCTCCTCAAAAGCCTAAAAATTAAATAAACAAACAAAAAAGATGCACCACATGTAGACGCACCAAAGACGCACCAAAAATATAATTTTTTTTAAAAAGACCTTCGGCACGGCCGTGTCTGTGTGGGAATAACCGCACGTCTCCACTGTACCCCTCCACACACCTTTGCAGTGGAGTGCAAAGCTTTTTTACGTTTTCTATAACAACAAAAATGCAATAAGCTGTTTGGATAAAATCAGAATTCCATATATTCAGAATATAGCTTGCAGTTTAGATTGATAGATTAACTATAAATCGGCCCATATCGATGCTACGTTTAGTGGCCTCTGTCTGTCACCATGCCACCAAGGTCTCCTAGTCACTCTAGGCGGGTAAATGTGTGTCCAGGAAAGACCGGCCAATGTTTATTCGGCCCAGCAGACCCCAATGCCAGCCTCCATACACACACACAGTACCGCTCATACACTGTGCCATTCATATGTTATAAACACAGTCCGGTGTTCTCTGGCAGGAGCCCTGGTTGCCATGGGCAACGTCCCCATGGTCAGGCCCCACTCGGGAGAACTAAATATCAGTCCGTTGATTTAGATTGTGGGGGTGTGTGAAGAGCTTGATGTCGGAGTGGAATGTGAGTGCGTGTGTAGAGGAGAACGAACCAGGGATGGATCTCTAGGCTGAACTCATTTGGTGGAGGAACAAGAGAACTCCAACACCCCTGCATGAGGCATGCCCTCCATCTGAAGACAGCCCCCACCAAATATTCCCATTGGTCATGAAGCATGCCATTGTTTTTATGCCTGCGGTGAGTAATGTATTAATCACAGCTCGGCTAGTGTAACTCTTCTACCTGATATAATACATTTACATTTACAGCATTTACCAGACACCCTTATCCAGAGCGACTTACAACCAGTAGTTACAGGGACAGTCCCCCCCTGGAGACACTCAGGGTTAAGTGTCTTGCTCAGGGACACAATGGTAGTCAGTGGGATTTGAACCTGGGTCTTCTGGTTCACAGGCGAGTGTCTTACCCGCTAGGCTACTACCACCCTCTTCAGTAATCAGTAATAACACAGTTACACAGTGTTATTTTAGGACTATGCCGGATCACGTAGCCAAGCATTGCCCTCAAAAGCACGGGTAGGGGCCGTCAAGGACAGTATAGAATAGCCATTTTCCCCAATGCCACCTGTGGAAACGTCTCAGAACCCGCCCTCCACAAAGCAAAAAGCCTGATCCAGTCAGGATAACTTAATCCCGATGGGCCTGATGACAAATGGAAAAACTCAGACTGGTTAAATGTTTCATTAGCCCCTCACACATCTGCTGAGCTTCCTCCATCACAACACATCAAAGGGCGAGAGCGCGCAAAAACACCACAACAAAAGCAGCCATCTTTAAATAAGCTTCACAATGACGCCACAACTTTCTCTTGATTCATCCCAGCTTTCTAGAGCTGGATATTGGATTCACACAAGTCCACACACAAGCGTGGCACGTCAGCAGGGACATGGACGGGGACACTGCTGGCCGAGGAGAGTTGGGTGTGACGATGAAGCACGGTGAGGATGCACCACGTGGCTGCAGACACAGGAAATGTTGAAAAATGACAATATTCCAGCAGGAAGACCGTCTCTCCGTGAGTCACACATGACTCACGGCATGAAGGCAAATGCAGTAATAAAAGCCACAGATGTCCACTTATTATGTTTAATAAGTGATACTGCATCTATTTTTCCTGCACCGTGCTTATAATAATCAGACCTCCTTTCATACTAATTTGCGCCATTTAGGTCCTGCACTTTATTGTACTTACGTACCTTCCAGCCTCCTTCCTAATACGTCTTGTTTATTGCCAGCGTATATCTCTATCATCTTGTCCTGATTGTTGTTGGTTTATAGTGCACTCTCCCTGCACCCCGTGCTTTTACCCTCCATTACCCACCCCCGGCCGTGACACAATAATGCATTCCTGCATTCCGCAAATATACAGCGGGGTTTCAGAAGGGCGCACTAATGAGAATGCTTCTGTTTGTAATTTAATACATTTTGTTCATTACAATATATGAGCTCAGTACATCAGTTTGAAAAGTTGGCTTAGTGCTTGGTCATTTTGAGTTAATATGGTTACAAATTTGTTTCAGAATTAACAGTGACACAATAATAGTACAGTCATTTGCATAGACTCCACCCCTTATTTGCTGTTAAAGAGGCTGGTCGTAACTGGAGGCAGGCCTAATGTGGGACGATTGGTGACCCACCCTGACAGTAATGTGCCAGGACCTTCAGTCTGGCCTGGTGCTAAAGACAAATAGGCTCTCTTGTAATTAAAACCGAATAAAATATCATGAATGGCAAATCGGACTATCCTCCCATGCACATGCAATGCAACAACCAGGTAATCGCCAGAGATGAGACAAGGTGAAGGCCATTATCTGAGGTGACATTTGTGTCACCTGCACCTCATCTTGTCCTAGTGTGTCCGGTTTTCGTTCTGTCCTCCACCGGGTGTGAGCTGTTATATACTATTTTCATTTTGATTTTGCCTGTGACTTGATTTGCACCATCAGCGATTGGAATAACGGGAGGAAAATCAGCAATTAATCAGCAAATTATTTTATTTTTAATTAATGTTTTTACCCACTTTGGCAACGAGCAATTCAAAATTGATAAAGCTCGGCGAACGTAAGCTCTGCTACAGAAAGACATTTTTTTAAACATTATAAGTCACTTTCCCATGTAACTTTTATAATGCTGTAACATAAGAAGCAACTAGCAACTATAAAAATATCATTTAGAAGCTAGGCCTCGACTTTATCAAGGGATAAGAAGTCTGAACAGGAAAGTTTGACAACTTACCCTTCACCATAACCAGCCGCCAACTTCGACCTCTAAAAGGCTGAGAACAGGAAGTCGGCCCCGCCTCTTCCCGAGTGGTTCAGGTGGGCATTCGTAGGCTGAGATAAAAAGAGAGCGGTGGACACGAACGCGTGAGCGAAGAGCGAGGACAACACAATTTTCCCATTCGGAGGATGAATCACCCACTCTTAACTCCTGCCCTGTGGCGGACCTCGACCCACCACCACACCTCTGTAGCGTCTTTATGCTTCAAAGGCAGGAGATAAAAGAGCCCAGTCTGAAGCTACGACTCCATTAAAAAGATGCTCCCACAAGCCCCTCCTTAGCAAGGAGACGGGGGGCTTCATAATGCCAATGTGCATGTGTGGGAGGTGGCAGAGAGCATGAATCAGCTGGACTGTTGATGAGAAATCCGCATGACCAACTGCAGCAGCACGTTACTGCACCACCATCGGCTTTCTACCCCTCCAAACACAGACCCCAAAATCAGTATTTTGAATCTGATGCGTGCAGCTACTGGGAGCCAGTGGAGGGAACGTAGCAGAGGGGTGGTGTGGGAGAACTTGGGAAGGTTGAAGATCAGTCGTGCTGAGTTCTGTATTAGTTGTAGAGGCCGGATGGAGCAGATTCTGGGATTTTGGGATCCAGTGGAGGGGGTGTAGCAGTGTGGTGGTGTGGAGAAGTTGGGAAGGTGCTGCTGGGTTCTGTATTAGTTGTAGGGGCCGGATGGAGCAGATTCTGGAATTTTGGGATCCAGTGGAGGGAACGTAGCAGTGTGGTGGTGTGGGAGAAGGTGGGAAGGTGCTGCTGTGTTCTGTATTAGTTGTAGAGGCCGGATGGAGCAGATTCTGGGATTTTGGGATCCAGTGGAGGGGGTGTAGCAGTGTGGTGGTGTGGGAGAAGGTGGGAAGGTGCTGCTGTGTTCTGTATTAGTTGTAGAGGCCGGATGGAGCAGATTCTGGGATTTTGGGATCCAGTGGAGGGAACGTAGCAGTGTGGTGGTGTGGGAGAAGGTGGGAAGGTTGAAGATCAGTCGTGCTGCTGCATTTTGTATTGTTGTAGTGGCCGGATGGAGCAGATTCTGGGATTTTGGGATCCAGTGGAGGGGGTGTAGCAGTGTGGTGGTGTGGGAGAAGTTGGGAAGGTGCTGCTGTGTCCTCTATTAGTTGTAGGGGCCGGATGGAGCAGATTCTGGGATTTTGGGATCCAGTGGAGGGAACGTAGCAGTGTGGTGGTGTGGGAGAACTTGGGAAGGTGCTGCTGGGTTCTGTATTAGTTGTAGGGGCCGGATGGAGCAGATTCTGGGATTTTGGGATCCAGTGGAGGGGGTGTAGCAGTGTGGTGGTGTGGAGAAGTTGGGAAGGTGCTGCTGTGTTCTGTATTAGTTGTAGAGGCCGGATGGAGCAGATTCTGGGATTTTGGGATCCAGTGGAGGGGGTGTAGCAGTGTGGTGGAGTGGGAGAAGGTGGGAAGGTTGAAGATCAGTCGTGTTGCTGCAAAGCGCCGTCCCCACACACTGGTCCCCGTGCGCCTGTCATGGCTGCCCACTGCTCCCTCAATGCAGAGACCACATTTCACTACGTGCACTGGGTGGTGTGGTGTGTCACACGTAACAACCAATCACTTTCACCACTTTCAGCTCAATACAGGGACCTTTCACGGCCTTTTAAACACGGACGATTCTGCATCCATGCCGTACAGAGCGATAATTGCGGTTTATTAACCCATAATTATGTTGCGTGGTGAATTTCTGGTGCCGGCAGTGACTGTGGCGGCCTGATCTAGGTGTTCGTCCTCGTCCACATGTGACGTTCGAAAACCAGCGCCCTCTGAGCAGCACACGCATTTCAATTGCCGTTCGCCTGACACTGTTTTGCGCTCGCCGCTGTTTTACGCTTGTCGGGTTTCCGGTGGAAATGGCCGGCGTACCTGACGGCACAAACGGCAGAAAAAAACGGCTGGTTCAGACGTCCGTCTCATCTCACTGCCGTATTTGGAATCATTTCATGAAGTCGTGTAGAGAAATTGATGGGATGCATCGTGATGCATGGATGGTAGTAGCCTGGCGGGTAACACACTCGCCTGTGAACCAGAAGTCCCAGGTTCAAATCCCACTTACTACCATGGTGTCCCTGAGCAGGACACTTAACCCTGAGTGTCTCCAGGGGGGGACTGTCCCTGTAACTACTGATTGTAAGTCGCTCTGGATAAATGCTGTAAATGATAATCAGCGCACCGGTAATCGTATCGTGAGACCAGTTGCGGTTCGTGCCTCGTATATCCCAAAATTTGCAATCAAGCAGAAACCGATTCCTCAATAAATGAGGAAGAAATGCGGGGCTTCAAACGTCATCAAGCTCCTCTCATTTAAACCCGCAAAAACATTATTAAAGGTCCCGTTCTGGGGTGCAGAAATAATCCCACGCCAACACGGTAGTTACATTTGCTTTCTTTTTTTATTTTAAATCCCGAGGACGCCTCTGACCTTAAACTACCAAGCTGGCGCCAGTTTTAAAATGGTGCCCTGAACGAGCAAATATTGTACTTAAAAAAAGAGGTTAAATATGTTCTCTCGTCGTTTTTCCCCACACATCTTTTTAGGACGGATGGCTGTAAAAGTCCGGTTGGAATCTACTGGAATCGGCCCGTTTCCTACTTCTCACCTCTGTGAATAATCTAGGGTTGAATTAAGCAGGCGGAGGGTTCCAGAACCCAGAAGCCCCGGCTGCTTCTGGCGGAGCAGGGCCGGCCGTCGCGGATGAAAGATGCCCACGATCCGGACCCGGCGTCTGCGTTGCGTCAAGAGCCCGGCGAAGATCACACGTCGCTCCCGCTTTCAAAGGCCACGCCGCCGCGCCATTCGTACTGCGGCTGGAACACGGCCCTGACACCCTGTTTATGCGCCGCTTTTTGCACTTTCTCAAGATCTGTAATCTGTTTGGGTTTTTTTCCATTGAGTCCGAGCCAGCGCTCGGGTTTTCCGCGCAGTTAAAGACGCCGGTCCGGCCATCAAAGCGGCACAAAAACAGTAACACTGCGTCAGCGCTCCAATACGGTGAATACAGTGCAATAAGCCTCCAGCCACGTGGAGATTATGGTCGATTCCTTTTTCTGCAGTGAACTGGATCTGGTTAAAAAAGGAAAGAAAGTTCAATTAGAAAGTGATGTGATTGTCACTTGTGATGCACACCAGCACAGCAAACGGTGCAGGCAGTGAAATGTGTCCTCTGCATTTAACCCATCACCCTTGGTGAGCAGTGGGCACCATGACAGGCGCCCGGGGAGCAGTGTGTGGGGACGGTGCTTTGCTCGGTGGCACCTCAGTGGCACTTTGGCAGATCAGGATTCAAACCGGCAACCTTCTGATTACGGGGCCGCTTCCTTAACCGCTAGGCCACCACTGCCTCAATATATGACGTTTATATAACATCATATATTGACGTTTTCATGACAAGTATGAATTTTTTATATTGCATTCACACGCAGAAAGGGCCGGTGATGTAGTCTGCATACGATGAACAACACCGTTTTAATCATACCTGTAGAGCACGTTCAACTATTATAATTGTGGACTTTCTGTGGCTGATGACGCTCGGAAATGTCACCAGATTTGGGGATGGACGCCTTTGATTGATCACTTTCATCGACACATCGTCCTGTTTTTGTAACCTTTACAGGCCATTAAGGTTGCGGTGTTTTAATGGTGCTATATGTGACGCGAGTCACTTAAAGAAACTTGGATCAATTTTTAATTACACAGCAAATGCATAATATATGAGGTATATGAGGTAGGCTGACATTTACGTAAAAGAAAAAGCAGCAGTCATTTGAGGCAGATGAAGATGAGCGTTCAGCCAATCCGACTTCACACACGCACAAAATGAAAAAAATAATGAAGAGACAGGATGTTAGTGTCGCTTGTGACAGTTTTGCATGCGAGTATGTGACATTTGATGTTTATTGGTCAGTCTTGCTCTGGTCAGAATGGAGGCAGGCGTGTCAAGCTGGGGAGGAAAGGTGTCACCTAATGCTCCCCACATCCCATAATGGGGCAGTGGTGGCCTAGCGGTTAAGGAAGCGGCCCCGTAATCAGAAGGTTGCCGGTTCGAATCCTGATCTGCCAAAGTGCCACTGAGGTGCCACCGAGCAAAGCACCGTCCCCACACACTGCTCCCCGGGCGCCTGTCATGGCCGCCCACTGCTCAACAAGGGTGATGGTTAAATGCAGAGGACACATTTCAGTGTGTGCACCGGGTGCTGTGCTGCAGTGTATCACAAGTGACAGTCACTTCACACTTTCACATCTAATACACAAGAGCTGCATTCTCACCTGCGCAGAAGCCGAGGCAAGTGTTTCGAGAGACAGTTTTTGGAATGAAGAAGGCCTGAAAAGAACGTGACAGATGCCAACGAGTATCTTGTACCAACAGTGTCAGCACGATCAACGTGACGCATTAATTTATGCACACACAGCGGTGGCCTAGCGGTTAAGGAAGAGGCCCCGTAATCAGAAGGTCACTTCCTCTTCTCCCTCTACGAGATCACTTGGTGAGGTCATTTCCTCACATGGCTTCTCCTACCACTGCTATGCGGATGACACACAACTCATCTTCTCTTTTCCTCCCTCAGACCTACATGCTGCTGCCAAAATCTCTGCAGGTCTAACTGACATCTCATCTTGGATGGCAGCTCATCACCTAAAGCTCAATCCCACCAAAACTGAACTAATATTCATTCCAGCAGATTCTTCACATCAGGATCTGGCTATTTACCTGGACAACTCACAGCTCTCTCCTTCTACAACAGCCCGCAACCTTGGAGAACCTTGGACCCTCCATCTCTGAAGGTAAAAGGAAGACGCTCATCTAGACTCTTCTCCGTCTTGGCCCCTCGGTGGTGGAATGAACTTCCCCTCGAGGTCAGAACAGCTCAGTCACTGTGATGCACCTCGGTGGCACATTGGCAGATCGGGACTCGAACCGGCTTCCTTAACCGCTATGGCCACCCCTGCCCATAAGTTGCTCTGGATAAGCGCGTCTGCCAAATGCCTTAAATGTAAATGTTGCCGGTTCTAATCCCGACCCGCCAAGGTGCCGCTGAGCAAAGCACCGCCTGTCATGGCTGCTCACTGCTCATCAAGGGTTAAAAGCAGTTGTTGAGTTTCGCTCCATTTCTCCCAACTAGTGAGCGTGAGCGGCGCCATGCGAGCACAAAACCACATGGACACCCAGGTCCCGGCCCAGAGCCCAGTTCATATGCAAAATCAATATCGGTCCATATTCTTGAGATTTCTCTTGCAGTTTTGTGTGTTTTGACACAGTCTTGTACAAGACACACACATATCCGCC
Source organism: Denticeps clupeoides (assembly GCF_900700375.1). Classification (NCBI taxonomy): domain Eukaryota; kingdom Metazoa; phylum Chordata; class Actinopteri; order Clupeiformes; family Denticipitidae; genus Denticeps; species Denticeps clupeoides. Next base: position 20,851,230 of record NC_041714.1, read on the forward strand.
ACACACACACACATATATATGTATATGTATGTGTGTGTGTGTGTGTGTGTGTGTGTGTGTGTATATATATATATATATACACACACACACATATATACACACACACACACACACACATACATATACATATATATGTGTGTGTGTGTGTGTGTGTGTGTGTGTGTATATATATATTTATATATATATGTCCGTGTGTGTGTGTGTGTGTGTAGCCTAGCAGTTAAGGAAGCGGCCCCGTAATCAGAAGGTTGCCGGTTCGAATCCCGATCCGCCGAGGTGCCGCTGAGCAACACACTGATGGGTTAAATGCAGAGGACACATTTCACAAGTGACAATCACTTCAATCCACGTGGTCCGTCTTCGTGGTCGGACGACTGTTGTCCGAGTTCCGCAGGCCGCAAAGAATAAACGTCCCAAGCAAATAAAAGCGGCGAATGTTCTCAGCCTGTAAATAGCTCCTGAACGCGCACGGCCACAAGGACGCCACTTCCTGTCACCACCAGTGCCCCCAACAACCTTGTTTTCATTGTAAATCTCATTTCATTACCAACGGCACGGACTTGTCCTCCCCCCGGGGGGGTCAGCTTCGAGGGACCGCCGATGGCAGAAATAACGTTGGCTTGCACTCCGCTCACTTTCCACAATGCTCGCGTCGAATCTCCGACTCCAGGAGGAAACCGGAGGACCTAGAGGGACGAGGAGAGCATGCAAACACCTTCGTGCGAGGTCCAGGAGGGAATGGAGCCACATCACTAACCATTCGGCCTGGAGGGACACCATTAGACACAGTTTAGGATCATCGAGAAAAGCTGCAGTAACGCTCGCTGGCCAGAAAAGGCTGATTCGGAGTTCAATCCGAATTAAAATGGCGAATCAGCATCACTGCATCTGGGACGTATCGGGGATTTCTGCTCCTTTCCAAAGCTTCGTGGCATCAAGACGTTTCCACAATTTCCCCGTAGCATCATGTATAAAAAGCACATATGGATAAAATATGTCATTCCTGAGCTCATTTCTCTCTTACATTTTACATTTACAGCATTTACCAGATGCCCAGTCCCCCCCTGGAGACACTCAGAGTTCAGTGTCCTGCTCAGGGACACGATGGTAGTAAGTGGGGTTCGAACCTGGGTCTTCTGGTTCATGGGCGAGTGTGTTACCCACTAGGCTGCTACCACCCTGTGTGAAGGTGCCCGGGGCGCTCCGACGTGCCCCCAGCCGCGCCGGGCGTTCCCGCGCCGTCACACCGACAAATGACGGTTCCTGCATCCAGAGCAGATGCGACGGCCTCAGCTGTCCCCTCGGAGCAGGAAAAGGACCGTCGAGCTCGTGCCTCAGGGCCTTCCCTCACACACACTCACACACACTCACACACACACCCTCATCTCAGCAACACTTGTTCAGCGGATGTGAGGCGCCGGGTCTCCGCGCAGACTTTTAAACCAACAACAACATTTATTTCTTATAAAGCCCCAAATCACATCCAGTACGTCTCAATGGGCTTCGACAGGCCCTACAGATGACATCCCCCCCCACAAAAAAGAAAGGAAGAAACATTGGGAAGGAGCGATACAGAGAGGGACACCCTTCCAGGGTGGAGTGGGCATGCACGTGGTGTCGGTGCAGGGTTACCGTACAATATAATAAAACGAAGGGACCCACTTAACGTCTGACCCGCCCCTCCGTTCATCAGGCGACAAATGCAAACTGAAATACAGGACAAGCGCTTGTAAAATGAAGAAAGGTTAAAAAAAAAAGAATCTGTACACTGAAGCACAGTGACCACACGGAGTCTGGACAGACTGGTCCATCTGACACATACATGAGGAAGGTGACCAGGGGAACCAGGGACATTTTCTAAAAGGATGGGACATGAATCTGGGGAAGGTTCTGGGGAACCTGAGAGCGCAACAGGTGACAACACGGACTCTGGACAGACTGGTCCATCTGACACATACATGAGGAAGGTGACCAGGGACGTTTTTTTTTGCGTCGCTCTGCCGTTCTAAAAGGATGGAACATGAATCTGGCCGTCGGGCATGTTCCGGGGAACCCGAGAGCGCAACAGGTGACAACACGGACTCTGGACAGACTGGTCCATCTGACACATACATGAGGAAGGTGACCAGGGGAACCAGGGACATTTTCTAAAAGGAAATGGGACATGAATCTGGGGAAGGTTCTGGGGAACCCGAGAGCGCAACAGGTGACAACACGGACTCTGGACAGACTGGTCCATCTGACACATACATGAGGAAGGTGACCAGGGGAATCAGGGACATTTTCTAAAAGGATGGGACATGAATCTGGGGAAGGTTCTGGGGAACCCGAGAGCGCAACAGGTGACAACACGGACTCTGGACAGACTGGTCCATCTGACACATACATGAGGAAGGTGACCAGGGGAACCAGGGACATTTTCTAAAAGGATGGGACATGAATCTGGGAAAGGTTCCGGGGAAACCGAGAGCGCAACAGGTGCGAAGGTCCCCGGCCGGACCCTCGCGTGGAAAAAAGACGGCAGGGAACCTGCTCTCCACTCACACGAACGCGTGGTAGACGAACGCCCAGCCCCGCGGCCTCTCCAGCACGTTGTACAGGTAGTTCTGGAGCCTCCGGTACCGCGCGTTCCGGCGGCCGCTCTGCGCGCTGTAGGTCAGCGGCTTGCCGAGCAGGCTGAGCCGGGCGCCCTGCTTCCTGCGCGGGCAGTCCACACCTGTTGCGGCCGGGGACAGCGGCCCGTCCCCCGTCATGGCACCGGCCTCCACATCGTGCGCCCGCCGGCCCGGCGAGGTCTTCATCCAAAGGCCGGGGCCGCCGTCTTCTCCGCCGTGGCTGCGCGGCATGGCATCACCGCGCTCCGGGGACGCGCACGCATGGGCCGGAGGGTCGGGGGTTCGGTCCGGGGCGACGCGACGAGTCGCCTTCACCTGCGTCCGAGAGGCGCGACGTTTGGAGAGCTCCGCCCGCGGCTCGGAGCGTCTGCGTAAAGGGCGCCGCGATTCGGGGTTCTGGAGGAGTTTCCACCTTGCGGGTAGAAATGTGGCGAGAGGAGGGCATCGCCGCACACGGACGCTCTTTCTTCCCGCCTCTCTCCCTCCCCGGGTTCGAACTCCGTCCAGACGCGCACGGCAGTCGAGCGCCGCCGGCGGGGGGTTGCCAGGTGGAGGCAGAAATTCCACGTTCGGTCTACAATGAACTGTTCTAAAACTCAGCTTTGCTGGTGGGGCAGTTGTGTATTAGCGTCCTCTGCATTTGTGGGAAATATGCATATGAAATATGAATATTATATTTTTTTCAATGTCTTATTTCAATGGCTTAAAATTACATGAGTAAAATTATATTTTGTTCGCATCTGTTACTACTGATTTTAACATTTACTAACCTATACTGAATAATTTAATAAAAAATTTAATGTAAATAAAAAGTTTCAATCATGTTTGAAAGGGTGGCAGTAGGCGAGAGGGTTATGAACCAGAAGACCCAGGTTCAAATCCCACTTACGACATTTATAGCATTTTATAGCATTTACATTTACATTTACATTACTACCATTGTGTCCCTGAGCAAGACACTTAACCTTCAGTTGCTCCAGGGGGACTGTCCCTGTAACTACTGATTGTAAGTCGCTCTGGATAAGGGCGTCTGGTAAATGCTGTAAATGTAAATGTAAATGTAAATGAAAGTATTTACACCAACCAATGAATTGGCTGTGCATCTTTCCAGCATTACGGACCTGACGTGAGGACAATTTTGAGCAGAAAGGGTTCTTGTTTATATTAAGTAATTCTGTGGAAACAGATTTTTAATGTCGAAGTAGATTTACATTTATGCCATTTAACAGACGCCCTTATCTAACGCGATGTACAATCAGTAGTGACAGGGACAGTCCCTGCTCAGGGACACGATTGTAGCAAGTGGGGTTCGAACCTGGACCTTCACAGTACCACCCTGAAAGATAATGTCACATAAACTGTCCCTATTTTCGGTACGTGTTCCAGCCTGTAGTTTTGTCTTTTTCTTTCCTGCCCCCTTTTATGAGTCCCCGTCACTCTGGTTTTGTTTTAAAAACGCCCAACCTGGCAGCCCGGCGCAGACGCGCGGAGCAGCTGCGACCCCCGGACCCCCGGAACCCCGGAACCCCGTTATCTCGCCGAGGTGCGTTTCTGCAGTGCTGAGCTTTTTTTTTCAAATAAAGAATGAACAACTTTAATTGACTATAAATAAAGCGAATAAAGCGGCCGATCGAGGGATTTTTACCGATGAACTGGCGGGACAGGGACACCGGGGACAGAGTGTAAATGCTTTTTTTTTACATGGAAAAGCAGCAGACCTTTTTACCACTGCAGCTGTCGCGACCGCTGGGGACTCCCGCGTCTCTCTCCGACCACGTGGTCTGTCGCCAAAGTGTCCCCAAGGGAAAACACGCAAATTGACGCCCCAGTTTATAATTCCTACTTCCGTTTTTTACTATATATCTATTTTATAACGTGGAAGACAAATCTTCAGCCTAGTGACGTCCTCACGTGACCACATGACCCGAGAAACCCCTTCTGCCGAACCAGAGCAAAGGGACATGGTGGCTTTTGGTGGCTAACACGCAATTCGTTTAGATCAGAATATACCGTTTTAATTATGGATTGTTAATGTGTGCTTTGTTTTTTTCATAAATTCCTGGAATTAAAGATAACGCTGAATATTTATTTATCGAGGAGACTCGGTTGATTAAGCTACTGGGACTGGGATTCATTTTGGTTAAATTATGAGGAGAGCTATACGTCGACATGGCGCTTATTGGCTGTTTGGCGTGGAGTGGCTTCATGGTGTCGTTTTTATTCCCGTACTGTCGTCAGGTCTCCGTGAGGCGTCCTGTCCCCCCCGGGCCTCTTTTGTGAGTTTTCCGCCCTCTGCTGGTGAGACGTGGTCATCACCACGAACCGCTCAGCGCCGAAATCATTTCGGTATTTGTGCGGTTTGGCGGTGGTTGAAACCCGTTTAAGCAATTTTCAGAAAATGTCCATTTTAATGTTAGAATGTCGTCTTTTATTTAGATATTTCCTTCGACCTTTGGCTGAACACACGGGTATTTTCGTGGATGGAACCCACGTCTACGTATAAATGTGTAGATGACAATGGTTATGAGTAACGTCTTTGAACCGTTATGAAAAATACAGTAGCGTTCGTCTTCATATCTTGCTTACACAGTAATATGAACATAAGGAGAGATGGCTGGTGATAAATCGAGAGATGCTGATGCAGGTTTATCATTGAGGGTCTCCAGGAAGCGTCCACCATCAAATGCTCAGGAGATTACATCGCCGTTGGAAGCAAGGCTGAAGAATATGAATTTGTTATATGTTTAGTAAGGCGTTGCAGGCCAGGTACAGTACAGGCCAAAAGCTTGGACACACCTTCTCATTCAACGTGTTTTCTTTATTTTCGTGACCATTTACGTTGGTAGATTCTCACTGAAGGCATCAAAACTATGAATGAACACATGTGGAGTTCTGTACTTAACAAAAAGTGGAGACCTGACCTCCACAGTCACCGGACCTGAACCCAGTCCAGATGGTTTGGGGTGAGCTGGACCAACAAGTGCTAAACACCTCTGGGAACTCCTTCAAGACTGTTGGAGAAGCATTTCAGGTGACCACCTCTTGAAGCTCATCGAGAGAATGCCAAGAGTGTTCAAAGCAGTAATCAGAGCAAAGAAACTAGAATATAAAACATGTTTTCACTTATTTCACCATTTTTTGTTAAGTACGTAACTCCACATGTTCATTCATAGTTTTGGTGCCTTCAGTGAGAATCTACCAACGTAAATGGTCACGGAAATAAAGATGTCATGATCCGGACCGGAGTTTTACGTTTGTCATGTGTAATGTTCCCTAATCGTTTTCAACTGTGCCTAATGTATAAAGCTGCCCTGTTCGTTTCTGTTCGCCATGGGGTCTTTGATATGTTCCATGTTCACCAATGTCTCGGATGTCTCCCCTGTCCTGTTCTTCACCCATTAACCCCGGTTTCGTGACATCGTGCGATTGCGTCCTTCTTCCTTGTCCAGTTTCGTCATCGTCTCCGTTTACCTGCCTCGTCATGCCATCATGGTTGTGACAAAAGAAAACACATTGAATGAGAAGGTGTGTCCAAACTTTTGGCCTGTACTGTATATGTATACATATTTGCATGAATAAATATAAATCTAACAGATCTGGCTCAGCTGGTAACTTGTAAGACACAGAAATAAAGTAACGTGGCAGAATTGTTGATTCCCTTTGCATCATTATACACCTTTCACTCAGTGTGACCAAACAAAGAATATTTAAAAAAAGTTCATAGCATTGTAATAAAGGCCCATGATGGGGTAGTAGTTATTCCTTGCTCTCCCCATGTTGGCATGGGTTTCCTCGGCGTTCTCCGTTTTCCTCCCGCCGTCCAAAGGCACGTACACGTACGGCAAGTCTGGATTGTCTGTATATGTGAGTGCGTTAGTGAACGTGTGTGTGTGTGTGTGTGTGTGTGTGTGGGCCCTGCCCTTGTGGAGTTTTCTCCATATTTATGATTCCCCGCCCTGCACACAGCCTCTTCGGATTCTAACAGTCACTGCAGGCGCTGCCACACCGACCGGAGATGAAGGGTCTACAGCTACTATACTGCCAATAAATGTTATTTTTTGACTGAACGTGTCCCAGGTTTGCACCTCATGTAGTCTGATTGTTGATGTGGTATGTAACGTTGTTTAAATGTTACATGTAGGCTCCGAACTTGAAGGGAACTTGAAGGGAAAAGGAGTTTATTACATTCTACATGCCCCTTATGAAGCAAAACCTCCAATCAAAATGGTTTTTGCAGGCTACGATATAACTGTAATAAATGAGATGATGACGATGATGATATTGTGGCCAAGAAAGTCTGAAAGCAGCAGGCAGAAGGCGATGTGTCTTCCACACAATCTTTTTATTTGTAAATCATAAAAATGAACTCTCAAATATAAAACATACACATCTTTTTAGCCACATGTGTTGTACAAAGGAGAAATGTTGCAGTGAACACTTTCTATATTGTTTCAGTGGAACACATGGATTGTAAACAATCAGTATTGTCGACTAATACTGACAAAGTAATGAAGTCAGTCTCAATGGACACCAAAAAGGAAATGGTTGTTAGAAAAAAAACGCCGCGGGTCGGGACTCTCTTTTTTTATTTACTCTCTTTCTGAAACTGTCATATACGCGATCGGTTAAAGAAAACGGGATATATGAAAATATCAAATAAAAAGCAGTCCAATTTAGATTTTTGGCCTTTATTTTTTACATAAAGAATAAAAAAAAAAAAAAGAACAAGAAAAGCAACAAAGAAAAAGTGAAGGTGTCCCTTGGTGGCCTTGGCTCCGTTCAACGGACCTTGGGGACCTCGCGCGCGCTGACCGGGGGGGCTTTCGTAGGTACCAGGAAGCGAAAGTTACACTTCACGCCTGTGTGTCTCAGCGACACACTCTTCTTTTCAATATATTTCGACATATATCTCTCTCTCTGCCATCATTTCCATATAACCATAACTACAATTTATACACGCGTCCTTGCTCGCTTCTAGTCCCTCTGTAAAAAACATTAACGTTTGTCGGTGTTAAGAAGGGGGAGGGGCTTGTGTTTGCTTAGTACTACTGTACAGTAGAGCACTTGTTAAATCAAAAGGGATTTTAAAAAAATTGAGGAAGAAGGAATGAAACAGAAAGAATAAAAAAAACACCCCATAGGGCCTGAGCCTCCACACGAGGCCAGCGAGGGTGGGGCGCTGGACCTGGCCAAATGTCCACTTATGGAATGGATGGCTTCGGTTTATTGGTAATCAATTTATATTAAGTACAAGCAAACTGTACAAGTACATGCAACACACAAGCTGGCCTACAGTATGTGGAACTAACACACGTTGTTTTTCGTCTCTTTTTGTGAGTTTTTTTTTTTTTTTTTTTTACTTTTCTTTTTTTTGGACTTTTTATTGGCTGTTTTATTGTCTTGTTTTAGAAATTGTGCATGCACCTTGGGACAGTTCCAACATCATGCTGCTCCCCTCCGAGGGCGAGGAGAGGGTGGCCGTTTTTTCTCATTTGTCTCCAAGACACGGCTCTCAGATTGCTGCCGCGTGTAGAGAAATGTGTGAGGGGAGTGTGTAGGAGTCATTAAAAAACAAGGATAATCGTTTGACCTCCTCGGTTTTTCAAAATGGGTTGTAATGATAAGCTGTTGTGCAACATAAACTGCTCTCGGATATTAAAAATGAAATTATAAAAATGAAATTAGACGTAGATTCAGCATTCAGAGGTCACTTCCTGAAACCAAATAAACCATGACTGGCTAAAGACGAGGCAAACAGAGGTGTCCATGGTGACTCATTCCGTGATGTCATAGCAACCGTTCGGAATGCTGAAGCTCAGCTTGATGATCAACATCTTTGATGATGGGTGTGCATAGAAAAAAAAAAAAAAAAAAAACGAGAAACGAAACGAAATGTCCGAATTGCTCAGGAGGCGTCTGGAGCTTCCGGGATCTGTTGCATGTTCCGTACCTTTTTTTTGTCAGAGAACATGCTGTCACATTCCACAAGTGGGTGCCCATGTACAGCAAGAAGGCAGAGCAGTGGGAGGAAGCTGCTGTAAACAAACGTGTTAAGGTCAGCGTTCTCCGGGGGTCAGGGTCTATGAGCAGGCTCACCCTTTCCCTTTGACCCTTGAAACTATGACGCATGGCACTCCCTGGCCTGTGCCATGACTATGCTGAGTGGGACAGGGCAGTGGCTAACCGTAAGACCTAACCCCTGAACACGCCTTCAGTGCCCCACCCACCTCTTATGATCACTGACGCCGGGCAGCATCCCTTCTCCACGTGTGCGAAGGCATCACATTCCATGTGAAAGAAGCCAATAGTACAAAAAAGACGTGAAAGGAAGAGGAAGGGGTGGTGATTGTCAGACTCCAGCAAAGCTTTGATCGTGATCCTGTGGGTCGCTCTGTCCTTCCGGCTCGGATTTTTGCCACTGGCTCCTTGGTCCTGTTCGTGGTCCTCGTGGTCTCCTCTCCTACATTTGGTACTAGGATCGCATGCCCGGCGGTCCCGAAGAGCTATCAAGTGATGACTGGGAAGCACGACGAGTGAGGGGTGCTAACGTCGGGTCCACCAATGACGAAGGGGGAAAGAGTTTGTACCAGCCAATCACTGTGCTAGAGAGGTCCAGCTCCTCCAGTAGGATCTGTGCAACTCCCATGAAGCATTTGTGGTCCATTCGGCCGTAGTCACCCCAGACAATCACCTGAACAGAATGCATGTCTGAGTTCGAATTCGAACATTTACTCATTTCATCAGTAAATGAATCAGGATTGTGATTGGAAAACAAGGTGAAGCATTTTATTATACGTGCAACTACAGCAAGAACTGACCTGGAGAACTTTACCCTGCGGACTCTCGTCAAAAAGCAGCGATTGCTGGTATAATGGGTCGAGGGTTTTCCGTGCAATCTTGGTTTTCTTTTTGGCTTTGCACACCCCATTATCGAGTAAGTAGACCTTGACGTAGGGAGCTGTTTGGGGACAGACAGAGTTTATTTTAAACCCTTTTAATCACATTTCACAACTCGAGAAACTGGAAAACCCATGACCTGAACCCACGAAGGCCTCGAGGTAGACATGCTGAAAGACATATGCATGGGACAGAGTACCTGGGAGATTTTTGGATCCTGGTTTGGGTGTAAGGCCACGGGCCCTGATCACCTCAACCTCTAATTGACCTTTCTTATCCATCAGGCCAATCTGAACATCTCCTGAAGGACAGGAAGGCGAAAGAATTATGTGAGCATGATCATTAGCTGCATAGTTTAATAAAATGTCTGTGTAATACAAAGCTCACCCATGGCAGGCGTGGCCAGGGTTTGCCTCCCGACAAGCTGGCCAGGTCCAAGGCCATCCAGGAAGTCACTGAACTGGCTGTCGGCACCAAGCCTCATTCCTGAGAAGATCAGGCTGGAAAAGGAGAACAAGAACGTCTGATGGATGCCGTGTTCAACAATTGGGCACCAAAGTAAACAAGATGCAACTGACATACTAAAACAAACACGAGGCGAGATGTAAATGCTGGTCATGTGACGTTATTACAACAAAATATATCATTTAATATTTAAAAACGTGACTAAATATGGTTTACAAGATAAAAACGAGACAAAACGTGAAATGAGATGAGACATTATTTCCAATCATTTAATCGTGTTATTATACCGCGGTTTTTGTTTCCTGTATCTCCCATTCAGTCGCACGAATGACGTCACTACGCAACCGTGGCATTAATTAGACTTCAGGATTCTTCTGATACTTTAGCAGATGGTTGGGAGAAAATGACGAAGCGATCTTTGGGTGCACTTTCGTTACAATGAAGTGGAAAAGAAAACAGAATGTCGAGTATTCTTCAGTCTATAAGGTAGCAATAATATAATAATCAGATAACCTTGTTTTTATTATGAAATGACTTTTTTTTTTTTTTAAAAGACTAAATCTAGACTATAATATTCATGGATAATTATGACTAAAATAAGACTAAAACGCTCCAATGAAACTTGACTAGACTAAAATGAGTCTTGATGTGACTAAGACTAATATTGACCAAAATGACAGCTTGACGCAAAGACTAGACTAAAAGTAAAATTAAGACAGGCCACAAAAAAAAACTCGAGTTGCCACATTACCCACCCAGTGTCCCGCCGAATTTAATTTAACATGAACTATACCACAGAAAATTTTACAAAGACTACTCGTGAAAAAATGAATGTGGGCGAGGCAGGCATAACAATTAAGGCCACAAAAGCCGATGACGCCCTGCCCTTCCTCATATTCCAGGCAGCTGTACCAGCAAGGCCTAGGTATCTGAAACATGTCCTCTTCTCCTCTGTAACACAATCAACATTCCCTTTGAAGCCAGCAACCTTTCCATGATCTCACCGCTTCAGGAATGTCAGCGGAATGTGCCAGCCGTTGTCACGTATGAGAAGATGGGCGCATTCGCATTTATTCACCGCTCGGAACCCCCGAAAGATCTGAACCTCCAGTGCCCGTTCCATGAAGGAGCTGTCTACGGTTCTGACTGCTCTTTTTTTTTTTTGCTTCCCCTGGTAGGCGCTGGCGTGTTCGGTTCTGTGTCAATACAGCCACAAGGAGGCCGCCTTTTCACTCACTTCCCCTCGGAGCTGTAGCTGTTCATGCTGCCATCTGTGGACTCGCGACTGGCCTGCCGCGCCATGGCGTTGCGCGGGAACTCCACCGCCATGCCCGTCTCCTGACTGCGCTGGATCTGGCTCCCCTTCGTCTTCTTATTGACGGCCTCTGGAGCGGTGAAAAGAACAAATATAAATGTATTGATATCGTAGTAAGGACAGAAAACAAAAAGCCATTCAAATGAGCAAACATTTTAGCTACACTGATGTTAAGGGGTAGGGTAAGGATTAAAAAAACCTTGTTTTAAATAGTATTTACACATTTATAAACCACATTTATAGTTATTTCCCTGCTCGCCTAAATTTTTCGAATAATTTTTTACATTTAAAAATGGTTGTGAATGGTAGGTTGGTGAATACAGGCCATTGTTGGGCCCATGAATAAGCTCCTTGACACCTCCCAATGCTTCAGTGCATGGTGTGAGACGGTCCATCATGCTCTTTGACCCCAGCCTCCTCTGGCATTCGCAAAAAAAGCAAATCGGTGTTCGGCATTAATGCAAATAAAACGACTTATTCTAACAATCAAAGCAGGCTACTCTACCCATCAGTCTCCAGGTGTCCTTCACCTCATCGTACAGCGGCGTAGTATCAAGCCACAAAGACACAGCACCGCAGGGCCATGATATCCTGCCTGTTTTCCTGGCTGGAAATGACTACAATGGACCTTCGGCTGCAGGCCAGCAGAGACGGTTAAAAAGGCCCAGCTCTCAATCTGATTTATCACCCGAAGGGCCTTTTAAGATATTATCTAGGGGTTTGGCAGCGAGTAAAGCCAAAAACTTTTTAAAAATCCATTTATTAAAATATAAATAGGCTCATCTTAAAATATGGGATTTTAAAAGATATCAGATCCAGCTTCAAAGCACTCATCTACATTACATATGATTAGTGTCCAGAGATGATCTCTGCATGACAGGCTCCAACTTTGCCAAGGCCAACAAGAACCTGCTGTCTCTGCTTACCATCTACAGTATCAGCTTGGAGAGAGGGAGGCTTTTTACATTCGCTTAAAACAAAAGGGCTCATTTACTCCCTGGAAAATAAATACAAAATGTTCCAAATCTCTAACGTACCACCCTTGAAAATATTCTAATTAGGCTCGCCTTTCATACAGCCATTTTTAAATGATAGATGATTGTATAACAGATATTGATATGAAGCCAATGACAGATGTCTCATCCATGACACTGCAGTCAGGTGGCCTATATTTTGGTTCCCTTGATAGCATCTTGAGCCCCAAACAGAAAGTTTTAATTGCTTTATATATCCAGCTTTACCTACTGCCGGGGTTTATCGTCACTGAAAAGGGCGGCTGATTGCGTGACAAGTTAAGGTGACCTGCCTGTCTGGCCGAGCTGCGAGGTGCTCCGGCTGCGTCGGGACGGAAGGCCCACGATGGCGACCACCCGAGCGCTCAGACTGGAGCGACGCTTCTTCCCGCCGCCTCCCAGCGATCCCAGAGCCGTGTCCGACTGGCTGCCATCTGTGCGCTCCAGAGTGTAGATCTCGCCGCTCACACTTGTGCTCTTCAGCATGCTACGGCTTGAGGGACGTATCTGACGACTGAGGGACAATCTTGTCAAGGAGGAGCGCTCTTTTTTTGTCATGTCCTCAAGTAGTGTTGTTTTAGTCAACGAAATTTTTGACAAAATATCTTCGTCAACAAACATTTATGACAACACGTAAATGGTGGTCATGTGACAATAACTACAACAAAACGTCATATAAACAACATATCATGTAATATTATTGACGAATAAAAACAAGACTAAATGTGGTTTACGAAATAAAATTTTGATGAAAACAAGACAATGCATTATGTCCTCTCATTTAATTGCGTTATTATTATTTTATGCAGTATTTCTATTTCCTGTGTTTCCCATCCGGGTGGGAATTGATGTCACTTCCACAATTCCCGTTCGTGCATAATTTAAATTTCAGAATGCTTGTGGTCGGTCAAAGACATGGTGGCAGATTATCAGATGGCTGGGAGAAAAAGACAAAGTGACCTTTAAATGGACATTTTTTTTTTACAATTAAGTGAAAAAGAAAACGGAATGTGTGGTCGAAAAAAATGGGGAGAAATGCGGACACTGGAATGGATGTAGAGTATTCTTGAGTCTATAAGGTAACAGCAATGTAATAATAAGGTAAGCTTGTTTTTAAGATAACCTTTAATTGTTTCATGGCTTTTCAAGTTTTTCTCTATTCTAGTAGGTACTTGTACTATATTGGCTTGGTTAAATAAATTGCATTACTAAAAAAAGAGACTAAAATATATTTTTCAACCTGACTAAAATTGTGATTAAAATGAGACTAGAATGCTGAAACTTGGCTTGACTAAAACGAGCCTAGACACGATTAAGACCAATAAAAACTAAAATGGCAGCTTGACACAAAGAGTAGACTAAATCTAAATCTAAAAGGTGAACTATTTTCAAATTTTCAGGATTTACATAAATCAATCGAACAAGAAGAATCTATATCTTGCACAAGCGAACAAAGCCCACGCTTTGTGGAGTTGCTCATCTAAAAAATACGTCCCTTGTCTAAAGAGGAATAGCCGAGGTTTGGAATGGGGATTGTCTTGTTGAATTCATATAGATGTTATCAGGTACAGGGGAAAGGTCAGTGCCAGGTCTGCCATGATTTTTTTTTTTTTTGGGGGGGGGGGGGGGTCACTACAACAGGGTCAACTAAATGACCCCTGACCTTTACCTCAGGTGTACATCATCAGAGTGCCTTCTCGGCTGCTCTTCCTCGGTTCCGTTCAACCCCCACGTTATCCTCCTCTCCTTCCTCTCACTCTCACAGCCTTCTAGTGACTTAGATCTGCATGTTTCCGGCACGTGAAGTGCATGCAATGTTCACAAAGTATTGACAAAAATGGAGACATGCAAAAAGAAGCAATGGATAGTGAAAAAGAAAAAAAGATTAACAAACAAACTGAAAACTAAAACTGATGACGCAATAAAGAGTGTAGAAGAGAAATAAAGAAAGGAGGATGGGGGCGGGACTCGCACCTGATTCTGCCCCTTGGCCGTTCTGACTGGATGGACATATAGCTGGTGCTGCTGATCCGAGAGGCACTGCTGGCTCGAGAGATGGCTGACACGTCACTGACGTCACTGTCTGAGGACTTGTGAGACACGTTTTCAGAGCTCCGCCGCTGCTCCTTGTACAGCTGCAGGGTCAATCACAGCAGAGCGAGGCTTGAAACAACATGGCGGCCCCGGAAGCCCGGTTCCAGCAGAGTGACGGATGGAACAAAAATGAAGCGTGGCCACCGCCGGCCCACGGAACAGAGCATAAATCACTAAATTGTTTTAGAGACACTCGGCAGTGAAAGTGCAGGGGGTGAGAGGTCACCTCGCGTTTGTTCTTGGACGACCGCTCTTGCTCCTGGCTGTTACCGGAGGGGGCCGGAGTTCTGCAGGGATGAACCTTCATCGGCAACCAAGCTCTGTCGTCTCCAGCAAGGGCTGCAAACAGAGAACAAGCGGCAGATGACAAAGTGAGAAGTGAGAAAGTGAAGTGATTGTCACATACGATACACAGCAGCACAGCACACGGTGCACACAGTGAAATTTGTCCTCTGCATTTAAACTGTCACCCTCGGTGAGCAGTTGGGCAGCCATGACAGGCGCCCGGGGAGCAGTGTGTGGGGACGGTGCTTTGCTCGGTGACACCTCGGGATCTGAACCGGCAACCTTCTGATTACGGGGCCGCTTCCTTAACCGCTAGGCCACCTGTGAGTTGAGGCACGGACGCCTGAACCAGGCCTTTCTCTGGCGTTCGAGGCGTTCGGACCGAACTTCAAAGCGTCCACACGGGGGATCAGAGGACTGTATGTTGGGATGGTGTCAAATAAACACACCGACGTGGCATCAATTTCTGCTGAAATCCAGATGAACACTAAACAGCATCGAGTGGACGGCAGTGAAATGGCAGCTAGACGGCGCGGCAGAAATGCCCGGTTCGGCGCTGTACTCAGATCAGGCCGCAACAGTCACTACTGGCACTACGTTTTAACCAGAACTACATTTACATTTACATTTACGGCATTTATCAGACGCCGTTATCCAGAGCGACTTACAACCAGTAGTTACAGGGACAGTCCCCCCCTGGAGACACTCAGGGTTAAGTGTCTTGCTCAGGGACACAATGGTAGTAAGTGGGATTTGAACCTGGGTCTTCTGGTTCATAGCCGAGTGTGTTACCCGCTAGGCTAATACCACCACGACTCACATGCAACGTCGTTATGACGTTAATAATCGATTATGTTCAATGCAGAATCGTCCACGTCGCGATGCGGCGACTACGAGATTAAACGCCCCTACTTTAGTTGCCAAGTGGGTAACACACCTGCCCATTGAGCAGACAACCACAAAGTCCCAGGTTCAAACCCCACTTACTACCATTGTGTCCCTGAGCAAGACACTTGACCCCGATTCCCTGTCACTACCGGCTGTAAGGGCATCTGATAATGAATGCCGCGAATGCACACCGTCGCTGTACGTTTTGCGTGTTTTACTGCGTACTTGACTTTTCACTTGTGCCCCCGACTCACACACAATGTGTTAGGAACCAGAGGGAGAAGCCCAGGCTGAGGCTCACCTTGTTCTATGCTGCTGCTTTTGGCAGGAACGTGTGGCAGCTGCCTGCCCCTGCGTGCTGCCGCGGGGGTCCCCGCAGACGACGGGTACGAAGGCCCGGGGTGTGGATGCGTTCTGCAGGCGGCGAGAGACAAATGAACCGCGTTAACAGATCGACTTACCTTTATTAATTACACACATATTGTATAGTCATGACGAGTCAACACAGAGGAACATTTGGGAAAAGCTTATAGTCATACACACACCAGCAGAGGGAACAAGACAGTCACCGCGGAGCACGGTTGCTGCGAGGGGTGCGGTTAGGTATCAGTCGGAGAGGAGCGTATTGAAAGAGCAGACACGGCCTACTGGGAGCGGGCGGGTAATCGCCACCGCAGCGACGGCTTGGAAAGGGGAGCGGGTTGAGCGTGGGGTCGGCACCTGTCCAGATGGGGCGAGCCTGGGACGGGCCCCCCAGGGACCGCCTTGCCCAGCGGGGGCAGGGCCACCAGTTTCCGTCTAGAGCCTCTCAAGATAGAGGTCGGCTGTATTCTGGAGGCCATAAATGACAGCGGCGTGCGGGAAAAGACAGCAACAACAAGCGTTGTAAGTCGCTCTGGATACGGGCGTCTGATAAATGCTGTAAATGCTGACAGGCTGGTAATAGCCTGTGAACCAGAAGACCCAGGTTCAAACCCCACTTACTACCATCGGGTCCCTGAGCAAGACACTTAACCCTGAGTGTCTCCAGGGGGGGACTGTCCCTGTAACTACTGATTGTAAGTCGCTCTGGATACGGGCGCCTTGTAAATGCTGTAAATGAGTAAAAGAATTAACGGGTTCCGATTCGTCTGGTTTACCAAACAAGTTCCTAGTAATGACACATTTACGGCCTCAAGCTTCCGGTGGGCTTTCGGTAAACTCCACCGTCAAGTACCACACATGTCCATGTGGTCCCACGAGGCCAGTAATGTGCGATGGGTGCTAATGAGCAGGCAGCTATTTTTGGACCGTTTTCTCGGCCGCAAGCTGGGGCCTGAACTTACTGCGTTTACAGCTCTCCTGCGCCGACTGCTTAAATCCGACCGCCGTCCTCGTCCCAGTATGCATGCATGGGAGGGAAGGCGGTTTCTCCACTGACTTGCACGAATTCCACAACCTTACTTCTCTGTGCTTTTTCAACCCGATGAGAGAGTTTATCCAGATAATTTCAATAATTTGATTTTCTCACGTAAATACACTAAATATGTTTCGTGACTAGTATTGACTTTTTTAAATTAAAAGAATCTTGACAGAATGATCAAACATTAAAAGTTCCAGTAGTAATGCAGTAAACAGATGAGAAGATGTCATGGAGAAATATGGACGGAGGACACTTTAGAGGACACTTTAGAATGCAGAGCCATTTTTGTTTTTTATATCAAATGATAAATGGTCACTAGTATTTTCTGAATACTTTCATTACCAACCAGTAATTGACGAGCGGTGGTCAGTAAACTCTCAGTCGCGCTCTCACTGAAGCTCTCATTTCTAAAGTGTGTCCAGTAGGTCATTGGGGCGACATGGAGGATCTCCTTACCTGTCACTGTCAGAGAATTTCTTGCCAGGTTTCTGACAGCCAGGCTTGTCCAGAGATCTTGGCTGCCTATGTCGTGGAACGTGAGCGACATAAGAAACAAATTTTAAAGAACAAAAAAACAAAAAGGGCGGCAGAGTGATGAGAACGATGCGGCAAAAACTCTATTGTTCTGGTGCTTCCAGAAATTGCGTGGCCGCACACCAGAACATCGTTTTTTTTTCCAAACGTGTGCATTTGAAAATAAAAATAAAAATCCTACATGTTGCAGATGCACAATGAGCTGAAGGAACAGCCCGCTTTACTGTATATACCTCCGGACCCCCGGCTTTGCGCTCAGATGGTTTACTGTCTCCTGAGCGGGAAAAATAGGCTCCGCCATCCAGCTGCTCAATTCAACCGGGCCAGTGACACGGGAGTGAATGGGGAGAGGAGACAGGACAAAGACACACAGATGTGGATGGTTACGCCACACAGAAGGATTCACTATGGGGTGAAGTCAAGTTTTCACGGCGGTCGCTACAGTTCTATCGTTGCATTTAAGCTGGAATTGGGAGGCGCGGCACGGGCAAGAAGGCGGCGAACCAGACGACAGACAACAGACTCGGCTCTTGCGTAACAGGAGTGCGTGTACGGCTCAGGGTGAGTGTTAGTAGCGCGCCTCCTCGTTCGGAGTCAGTGGCAGGGCATTGCACACCGAAACGAGTCCTCGGGATGAAGGATGTAAAAAAACCCCAAAAAGGTGCACCCGACAGCAGGCCTGCAAGAACGGGGAAATAAGAAGGCGGACGCGCACACCACATCGGAAAAGGGGAAATGTGAAGAGCACACAGCAGGAGCTACACGGAGCGTCTACGGAATACAGAATGGTCTGGGGAAGAACGTTATTTTGCGACAGCAGGGAGGGTCTAGGAAGCGTCTCTGCAGTTTAGGTCGAAGCGAACAACAAAGCACACAGAGAGTTAGATAGATCTAGAAGGCAGGGACAGCTACATCAGCTACACGTCACAGTGTCACCAAGGGCTTGGGATGGGGTTGGGATGGGGCAACAGAGGCGGAGACCTTGGGGAGGGGAAGTGATACCTGTCATCCTCAGGGGAGGCGTGTTGGATTAATATCCGGGGGCTGGAGGGTCTGGTGCGGGGCAGAGACTGAGTTGTCCTGGGCGTGGCGTGGGGTGGGCGCACCAGCAGTGCCCCCGTAGGGAAGACCAGAGAGAGACAGGGAAGGGAGGATGGTGAGTGGGAGTGGATGAGCTCTGATGGGGTGGGGGGGGGGTCAAAGAAAAATCTCTCGGATTTCCCAACCGTAAAAAACTACCACAACTGTCCAATGCAGACAACTTCAATGCACCCATTTTTAAAGACGTATGAGTCACTGTGGACACACGTTGCATTACACTAAATGTGCTAAAACAGCTAAACACACAAACATTTCATGAAAATAAAAATGCATGCATTTGGTTCATGATTCTTTACTGTGGCGATGCTGGTCAGTGCATCATGGGAAAATCTGGTGCTAGACCTGGTGCATTTAGTGACTCACTTTCAGCACATGAACTACCAACAGGAACCAAGCAGCGCGGGTACCTTTCTCTCTCAGGGAAGAGGGACTTAGTGTCTGGCCTCAGACAGTTGGTACTAGCACTCCTAACCCTGTCAAGAGACGGCTGCAGACCACTAGCGCCACAACATCCCGTCCAATGGAGGCAGAGAACAGTGGGAAAAGGAAGGAAAGAAACCAAAAGAGTACAAAAACAACATAAATCATCATGTTAGATGACAAATCAAAAGTTGGACAGGTATATCTCAACATGGTGATTAAGAGGATGAGACAGGTTGACTGGAATGCTTTTTTTTGGGGACAGGCTGCACCACTGCAAGAGAATGGACTCTCTTACCCAAACGAGATCTGGTCAGTGAACCTGAGCACGCGGTTTGTGGCGGTGCTACGAGTGGCCGTGATGCCATTCAGTCTCAGACGGGACTTGCTTTTTGCACATGCAGGGAGTGTAGAACTACACACATATACACACACACACACACACACACACAAACCACACATGCAAAAAGAACCATGCAAACGGTAACATTTTACAGCTCAAACATTTAATATAACTGAACCAATTAAAGTGTGATGCTCTTGATCTAGGCTACTGGCACCAACGTAAAGAAATAGGGCACTATTTTCAAAATGGCGCCAAGCACAGGGCCTGTTCGCGAGTGCAAGATGTTTATGTAAATCCTTGATAGATTTCTGAATATTTAATATGTAAATCCTTTTGTAACCCTTTTGTTTTGTTGGTGTGAATACAATCTTTAATTACATTTTTTCTCCTAATTTTAGTCTAGTTCAAAATGGGAGGAGCCAGATGACTGGCAACTCTCACACACATTACTTCCTTATTCTGGATTATTTAAACCAACACCGCAGTGATTCCTTCTTCTTTTATCCATTTATTTTTTGCAAATCCTGACTAGTGGACTAGCGACACGCTTACCGTGGAGCGCCAGTTAGAAAATTCCTAGTAATAATAGTGACAGGTTTGGGATGGAGTGGGTACTGTGTGCAAGGTCACTCTATTTAAAGACATGGCAGACATGTTTGCAATAGAGTCGTTCACTTCTAATAATTTATCAGTGTGTAAGAAAGGTGCAGCCAAATGATCTGAAACTCTAACGGCACTGTTATACCATACCTAGGATTTGGTTGCATAACAGCTCAGGATACCAGTCAGGGTCAGACTATGGTCGGTGAGTGTTCGATATGGATAAAAAATGTACAGGTGGGCACTGGGGTCATTTCTCACAGTGCCACTGCGCTCTTACCTGTAAAACTCTTTATGAATGCCATTGACTAACAGAGGCATCTTAGGTGGGAGGGTGCTACTGTGCCTAGACCGAGTCCTGGTCACGGGTGTGCGGTGTGCATGCATGCAGGGGAGAGAACATAAAAGTTGCCAAGCGAACAGATACACATACAAACCACTAAGCAAGCAAAGCAAAACGTGTACTCGGCAAGTGGCCTTAAATGGATTCACAGCCATTAAAAAATCCAGCCACAGAGACCCATTACTGCCCGAAATGAATTACATTGCATATATGGCAAGCATAAAAGCTATAGCCAAAGCAACAGTGTCATAATAATTTCACATTTTCTGCATGTAAGTATGCTTTTTTTGCTGCATTAGTGAGCTATTAGAAATATTAATACCATCTGCCTTTCTAACCATGTCCCCTCTCATTTTCAGGAAGTTATGTAAGTGAATCTAACCGGTAAAACCCCATTCACGGTTATTTCCTTAAAATAACTTAACATTATTTGCAGCATTCTCTCATAAATCACTAGCCACAAAAAGTGTTTTGGCGATGTTGCCTATGCTGCCTGGTTAAGCACATGAAGGTGTGAAAATGTTTTAATTATGTACACTAATCTGGCAAATTGGATTTATTTACCATAAGCATTTCAAAGCAGCATCAGCGAATACCTTGAAGACATTTAACACATTATTATTGTGTTTTTTTTCCCCCTGCTTTATAGTTTTTTCCTTCCCGCAATAAGTGCATTTCCTTCGCACTGTTGGCTGGTTCACTGACAGAATCCTCCATGGTCCCGCCCCCAAACTGTCAAAATCACCCACGTGTCAAAGTGTCTGTGCAAAGAACATTTGGGGAGGAAAATTCCCTGCTGGGAAAGTCTGCACGGTGCCGGTGCCTGATTTTAGACCAGCACGACCAGCATAAAAGTGGATTTATCTGGTACAATCCATATGTAAAACTGGTCAAGCTCGCTGCTCTATCGGCTTAATGAATCGGGTCGTGCCGTTCCTTTTACCACGATAAAACACACACACGCGAAGATTTAACCTCGAAAGGGGAAACGAGGAATGTGACACCGTTGTGGAGCCACACGAAGCCAGTTTGCCTGACCATGTTAGGTGCAGCGATTCCAGGCCAGCGTTGCGTGAAGTGCTGCGGCCTGCGGCTCCCGGCCGCGCTCATATTTATGAGAATGGGTTCAATGAAGTCAATCTGGCACAATAACACTTGAGCGCGCCACGATTGTTATTTGGACACCGACTAAACCGTGTCCTTTTACAGGAGGCCGGCAGGGCGCCACCAGCCAGTGGAAAGTTCCACTGGCCAGGAGTCATGTCTGATGGGCGCTGATGGACGACGGCGCGGCCTCCGGGACTTTGTAAGCACTCGGAGGAAGGGGCCCAGGGAATATGGAAAGAACACGATGCCGGCCCATGCATCACCCGCACAAATTCGACCTGACGAGAGCGGCCCGAGAATCGGGAGAGCTAAACAGAGCAGAGGCCGTGTAAACATCTTGGGGCGGCGAAGAGAGCCGCACTTCATCACGACTCGCTTCGCGCTGCAAAAAGCAGGTGCTAGTGAATGGCGCGCGGCGTTGACTCAGGGACGGTCCTGGGCCTGGCGGTTTTACCTTCTGTTGTGCAGGCACTCGGCGCTCCGACCTCGCATTGAGCTCTGCATCGGCACGCCCTCCCTGTAATTACCACGGTGATGGACGGGATGTGAGGAGACAGACCCAGACCACAGAAAGAACATCAACGGAAACATGAAGCAAGTAAATGAGTAATTTGACATTCAGTCACTGCTCTAGATGTGAGTCTCTCTTTTCAGGGCATTCGTTCATCGACTAAATTTATATATCAGGAAATGTGACCCAGCCATAGACCTAGAAATCAGTCTACATCTACACTTGCCTTTCTGAAACCAGTTATTTATAGTTTGCCATTAAATATATTTTTTTCATGGATTTTCCTTATCCATGAAAGATGAAAATAATTTTCAATGGGTAACAAAGATTTCAGAAATTTAAAATGTTAAAATTCAATGTAGATTATACAACTAGCTCTAGATAGATTGGTGGATTGATAAATGCTGGTCGCTTTGGATAAAAGCGTCTGCCAGGTAAAGTAAAGTAAAGTTAAGTAAAGTGAACTGGTGAGAAGGTCCTAACTGTCCTTGTTCTCCTGTAATAATGAAACAGCAATGGCGGCCGCGCCACCTTGCAGAAATACACACAGTATTGTTCCAGATAATATCAGTGAAATGCGACTAACCAGAAGAATCCAGGTTTTTAGTATATTTTCACGGGGTTGCTAAATCCTAGAAACAAAAACGTTTGTATTTATTACATATTTTACACATCCATATTTTGGAGTTTGTGCAGTCAATGGCACACGCTGCTATTTCTTTTTAACACACCCCTTCCAACTAATTGGCCAATTGCACAGCCTTAAGAGCGTGCATATCATGAACGCTGGGCCTTGAGTCTACTGCACCTACTGCACCAACTTCTTTAGCCATGTAGCAATAAAAATATACTAAAAACCTGGATCATTCTGGTTAGTCACAATTCACTGCAATTCTTTTGAACGATACTGTACAATCATAGTCCGATCATATGTTCCTAAAAGGAAGATTGGGGGGGAAACATCGATCTGAATGCAGACCGAACATCCGGTTTACCTCTCATCCAGGTACTCTCGCTCCGGCTGCCCGCGGCCGTGGTCGCTGTAACGGGTGGGGGATCGAGAGCGGCGCCCATGCTGCGTCTCATCCAGGCTCCTGCCGGGCCGGGGGACAGAGAGCGGGCGACAGGGTGAGACACCGTGTCCCGTTTGCTCGGGTAAAGCGTGCGCGGCGAGCGGGCGCCCTACCTCTGCGAGGGCACATTGGGCGGTCGGGAGCGCGCCCGGCCCTGCTCCTCTCTGTGAGGGGACACCGAGCGGGACCGGTGGTGGGGGGACCGCGGCGACTCCGGGACCTCCAGGGTGGTGGACCTGTCCCTCTCTCGCTCTCTTTCTCGCTCCCGCACTCGGCCTTCTACAGCTGCACGCGAACACACACACAGAGGACACGGTGAACACCACGCTCGTCCACTCACCACCTTCCATGCCACTGCTGTGGGTGTCTGGGGATCTACTCATGCCGGTGAGACTAGGAGGAAGACAACCGGCTTCTTCTTCTTCGTCATAAACACATCCAAATAAGAAGAAAGAATGGAGCATTAAAATCCACTCCATTCATATTCTAAAATTCTTTTTGACACTATTATTGCAGTTCTCAATGCTGCTTGTTCTGTTTCCTTTTTATCAAGCTGTTATTAACAGAGACAATTGCATTTCTTTTTCTTTTTTCTTTGCGCAATTTACATATAATGGCTGGTCTGTTGGCCAAGTGGCTGAATTGATCTTACAGATATTTTAAACACACAGTCAAGAGGTCACTAAATAACAGTACATCTTGATCACAAATATTAAGAAATGATATTATCTTATCTGTTGTTATCTGTTAATAGGCAGACTGCACATACAGTGCAGTGTTTCTCAACTGTAATTTTAGGTGATTTCTTTCATTCTCAGTGGTAATATAGTGAAAAGAACTAAACTGATGCCAGGCCTGGCACAACAAAATCAACCAGCATATGGCCAGTCAAGGGTCAACGCTGCTTTCAAGCAGAAATGAAAAGAGTTCTCATTTCATTCTCAGTGAAACGGCTTCCCTGTAGCTTCTTAATGATGCGTTTGCTTTAGGGAAAAAAAGCGATGAAGAAGAAGAAGAAGAAGAAGAAAGGCGTTGTCGTTCGCCAAACATTTGATTTGTACCATGCAAACTGAAAAGAGTCTCTTCTCGTTCTCCGTTCCACGTCTCATGCACCAGGGAGTG